>NC_057810.1:1712181-2012181 GCF_018294505.1 Triticum aestivum
CTCTGAGATAGTAGCTTCTTTCTGTGAATCTTTTGCTGCTCACGTTGATCTCCCTAAGGATAAGTGTTTTAAATATAATCCTCCTACTGAAATAAAAGTAGTTGCACCTATTACAGTGGAAGAAAAGACTATCACTTATAATGATCCTATTGTTCCTAACACTTATGTTGAGAAACCACATTTTCCTATTAGAATAAAGGGTCATGCTAAAGCTTCAACTGTTGTTCGTAAGATTAATACTAGAACTTATACACCTCCTGAGCAAATTAAGGCTGAACCTAGTATTCCTGTGGTTAAAGATCTCCTGGATGATAATATAGATGGGCATGTTATTTACTTCTATGGTGAAACTGCTAATATTGCTAGACCCGATGCTAAGATACATAGACATGTTGTAGGCATGCCTGTTATTTCTGTTAAAATAGGAGATCATTGTTATCATCGCTTATGTGATATGGGTGCTAGTGCTAGTGCAATACCTATTTCCTTATATAATGAAATTATGGATGATATCGATGTCACTATTAAGCTTGCCAACAGAGATACTATTACACCATTTGGGATTGTTAGAGATGTTGAAGTCATGTGTGGGAAAGTTAAATATCCCGCTGATTTTCTTGTTCTTGGTTCCCCACAAGATAGCTTTTGTCCCATTATTTTTGGTAGACCCTTCTTGAATACTGTTAATGCTAAGATTGATTGTGAAAAGGATGTTGTTACAATTGGCTTGGGAGATATGTCTCATGAGTTTAACTTTGCTAAATTTCGTAGACAACCCCATGACAAAGAATTGCCTCATAAGGATGAAATTATTCGTCTTACTTCTATTGCCGTGCCTCCTACTGATCCGTTAGAACAATATTTGCTAGACCATGAAAATGATATGTTTATGGATGAAGGAGGGAAATAGATAAAATATTCCTTCAACAGGGTCCTATCTCGAAACACAATTTACCTGTTGAAATCCTAGGGGGTCCTCCTCCACCCAAGGGTGATCCCGTGTTTGAGCTCAAATCTTTACATGATAATCTTAAATATGCTTACCTTGATGAAAAGAAGATATATCCTATTATTATTAGTGCTAACCTTTCAGAGCAAGAAGAGGAAAGATTATTGAAAACTCTGAAGAAGCATCGTGCTGCTATTGGATATACTCTGGATGATCTTAAGGGCATTAGTCCCACTCTATGCCAACACAAAAATAAATTGGACGAAGGTTCCAAACCAGTTAGAGATCATCAATGAAGGTTGAATCCTAAGATGAAAGAAGTGGTAAGAAAGGAGATACTAAATCTCCTTGAGGCAGGTATAATTTATCCCGTTGCTGATAGTGATTGGGTAAGTCATGTCCATTGCGTCCCTAAGAAAGGAGGTATTACCTTTGTTCCTAATGATAAAGATGAAATGATTCCGCAAAGAATTATTATAGGTCATAGGATGGTAATTGATTTCCGTAAATTAAATAAAGCTACTAAGAAAGATCATTACCCTTTACCTTTTATTGATCAAATGCTAGAAACACTATCCAAACATACACATTTCTGCTTTCTAGATGGTTATTCTGGTTTCTCTCAAATATCTATGTCAGCGGAGGATCAATGAAAAACTACTTTTACTTGCTGAGGGAGTCCCGGACTAGGGGGTGTCCGGATAGCCGAACTATCATCAACGGCCGGACTCCAAGACTATGAAGATACAAGATTGAAGACTTCGTCTCGTGTCCAGATGGGACTTTCCTTGGCGTGGAAGGCAAGCTTGGCGATACGGATATGTAGATCTCCTACCATTGTAACCGACTCTGTGTAACCCTAGCCCTCTCCGGAGTTTATATAAACCGGAGGGTTTAGTCCGTAGGACGCACAACCATTACAACAATCATACCATAGGCTAGCTTCTAGGGTTTAGCCTCCTTGATCTCGTGGTAGATCCACTCTTGTACTACCCATATCATCAATATCAATCAAGCAGGAGAAGGGTTTTACCTCCATCGAGAGGGCCCGAACCTAGGTAAAAACATCGTGTCCCTTGTCTCCTGTTACCATCCGCCTAGACGCACAGTTCGGGACCCCCTACCCGAGATCCGCCGGTTTTGACACCGACATTGGTGCTTTCATTGAGAGTTCCTCTATGCTGTCACCGATAGGAAGGATGCCTCATCCCGTCTTCAAAGACGGTATCTTCGCCAAAGGAGCCTTGGTCGCCGGCCAAACTATCCGGCTGGGTGGTTTTCTCATGACCGCCTGTTCGGCCACCGCTTCGACGATGACCTCTCGGGTCATCAAAAGCAATCTTCACGTCAACTCGGAATTCGCCGAGCAGCTGGATCCAACAGAGCTCTCGTCCGCAAACGAACTCTTGGATCGCATCGCTGCCCTGGGAGTCGCTACAGACTACAATCAGATTGGGCTTAAAACCGATCTGAGAGAGATTAACTCTCCCCAGGTTACCCACCACGTTGCGATGGTAGAGGAACAACGCGGCGACTCTTCTCCTATATTGAAAACCAGTGCTGTCCGGGCCTCCGAACCCTCCATGCTGGATTCCCGCGGGAGGACGAACTTCGATCAAGCACTGAACCTAAAGTCAGGCATCGGACCGGACTCGTTGGACAACGTCCAACGATCCAAGCTTCCAAATTCGGAAACTTCTCGGCCCTTGCTCCTCGAGATGGGTAGGATTCCGGACTTAATTCCACCCACCCACCCAGACATATGCGATCTATCTCAAATCTGGCAAGAGCCCGCTGAAATAGTACATCATTACTGGGCCAGATTCCTCCTGGTTATGGACAGGATAAAGGACTGACGAGAGGAAAGCGCAATTTCAATTTTCTGCAATAACTGCACGGACAAGGGAATCTTGAACGCCGTCAGTCGCCGTGAAATTACACGCTTCGCCGACCTGGCGTCCATAGTACGAAAGTACTGCGCGATGGAGAGTTTCCGGAAAACCGAAACTAAGTTTTGGGACAATCCGGCCCCGAATACAACCCTAGTTCGTAGCGAAAGGGTGCAGCATACTCAGGCACTAGGTACAAAAACCAAAAAGCGAAAACCCCATAAAGGGCAAGGAACCGTACTGGAGGGATGGCTCAGCGGACCCTGTAAAATTCACAGTATAGAAGGCGCCACCCCAACACATAGCCTTCGAGCATGTTGGATATTGCGGCAGGTGGCCAAAAGTGGCGAGGAGCTTCTAGCCCCGGAAAACCACTCCAATAGTACCAGTACGGTGTCAACAGTCTTCGAGACTTTCGCATCAAATAATGTGCGAAAACAAACAATCCGCAGCCTCGCCGAAGTCTACCAAGTAGCAACAACAAATCCATGGAGCGACACGGCCATCACCTTAAACGCCAGCGACGAACCTAAATTCCGAACAGCCCAAGCACTAGCCGCACTGGTCCTCAGTCCAATAGTGGACGGCTTTCATCTTACCAAGGTACTCATGGATGGCGGCAGCGGACTAAACCTCATCTACGAGGAAACTCTTTAAAAAATGGAACTAGACTGGAGCCACATTGAGCGAAGCAGCACAACCTTTAGAGGAATAATCCCTAGCCAGGAAGCGCGCTGCACAGGAAAAATCACAATTGATGTGGTGTTCGGCTCGCCGGACAATTACAGGTCCGAAGTGGTCATGTTCCAAGTGGCCCCGTTTAGCAGCGGATATCACGCTATATTAGGATGGGAGGCATTCACAATTTTTCAAGCCATACCCCATTACGGGTACATGAAGCTTAAGATGCCTGGGCCCGGCTATCACTCTCGCTAGTGATCCAGACATAGCCCTCCGCGCCGAAAACAAGACAGCCGCATTAACCCTGGAGGCACTATCCGAAGCCCTAGCGGCAGAAGAACTCACTGCGCTGCGCTCTACGGTGAATAGGGACGATGTGATACTCGATAAGAGATCCAAGTCCACCTCTTTCAAACCAGCGGACGAAATAGTCAAATTCTAGGTCCGCCCAACGGACCCAACAAGGACGGCCTCCATCGGGGCACAGTTGAACCCTGATGTAGATGCCGCACTGCGAGAATTCCTTCGGGAAAATCGGGACATCTTCGCCTGGCACCCTTCAGATATGCCAGGAATCCCACGCAGATTGGCAGAACACAGCCTAAACATCCTAAAAGGATTCAAGCCAGTTAAACAGGCTCTTCGGCGATTTTCCGAACCCAAAAGACAGGCAATGGGAGAAGAGCTAGCCAAACTACTGGAAGCCGGATTCATTAGAGACATCAAACATTCGGACTGGCTAGCAAACCTGGTAATGGTACCAAAGAAGGACAAATCTTGGCGCTTATGTGTCGATTTTAAAGACCTTAACAAGGCCTGCCCAAAGGACCCCTTCCCCCTCCCCCGCATCGACCAAATAATCGATGCTACTGTAGGGCACGATTCATTGTGCTTCCTTGACACATATTCCGGCTACCATCAAATCAAAATGGCGGAAGCGGACCAAGCCGCAACGGCATTCATCACTCCATATGGACCATTCTGCTTCAACACGATGCCCTTCGGACTCAAAAACGCCGGCACAACATATCAGGGCATGATTCAGACATGTCTGGCTACCCAGATCGGCAAAATAGTAGAAGCATACGTAGACGACGTAGTCATCAAAACCAAACATGTCGAGACTCTAGTAGACGATTTGAGGCTAACATTCGACAACCTCCGAGCGTATGACATCAAGCTGAATCCGGAAAAATGCGTTTTCGGCGTACCAGCCGGAAAGCTCCTGGGCTTCATTGTATCCGGTAGAGGAATTGAAGCAAACCTAGCCAAGATCCGAGCTCTGTCACAGCTAGATATTCCAAAAGACCTCAAACAAATACAAAAATTGACCGGATGCGTGGCGGCCCTAGGCCGCTTTATCTCCCGTTTGGGAGAAAAGGCATTGCCCCTCTATCGCCTCCTCAGGCGCACCGAACACTTCAAGTGGACGGATGCTGCCACTGCCGGACTCGAAGAAATAAAAGCCATATTGGCAACAAATCCGGTCCTGGCTGCGCCTAACTTGGGCGAACCAATGTTTTTATACATCGCGGCAACACATCATGTTGTAAGCGCGGTACTCGTCGTCGAACGAGAAACAGAAGGGCACAAATTCCCTCTTCATAAACCAGTGTACTACGTATCCACTGTCTTAACTCCCTGCAAGTCCCATTACCCGCACTATCAAAAGATAGCCTATGCGGTGTTCATGGCATCCCGAAAGCTCCAACACTACTTTCAAGAGTGTTCGATAACAGTGGCCTCCGAAGTGCCCCTCAACGACATTATAAACATCCGCGATGCAACGGGCGGGATTACAAAATGGGCCATTGAGCTCTTACCATTTGATATAACTTATAAACCTCGGCGAGCTATAAAGTCGCAAGTCTTGGCTGACTTTGTCGCCGAATGGACTGAAGCCGAACTCCCTAAAGAGTACGGCGCATACTCCAATTGGATTATGCATTTCGACGGCTCCAAAATGTTGGCCGGCTTGGGGGCCAGCGTCGTATTGACGTCCCCAACCGGGGACACAGTCCAATACGTACTTCATATAATGTACACGGACTCCAACAACGCAGCCGAATACGAGGCCCTCCTACATGGCCTCCGGATGGCAATCTCCATGGGCATTCAACTCCTAGAGGTGCGCGGGGATTCAAACCTTGCAATATCCCAAGTAAATGGAGACTTTGACACCAAGGATCCGAAAATGGCAGCCCATCGTAACGCTGTCCTAAAAATGTCAGCTCGGTTCGAAGGACTCGAATTCCAACACGTAGCCCGAGATAATAACCAAGCAGCCAACGTATTGGCACGCATCGGCGCGAAACGTGACGCTGTCCCTCCAAACATCTTCCTGGAACGGCTCTTTAAGCCATCCGTCCTATGGGAAGAAGAGTCCGGAAATAACAACCCGGAGGCAGCCGCACCACCCAATACAGAACAATCTGACATAATCGGCGATTCAGCCGATGAAATAACACCCTCAACCCACGAAATAATGGTAGTAATCGCCCCATGGACAGAGCCATTCCTAGCCTACTTACTCAGGCAGGAACTTCCCGAAGACCAAAATGAGGCCCGATGCATAGTCCGGCAATCTAAAGCCTACAATGTCCACGAGGGAGAACTCTATAAGAAAAGCACAACCGGAGTCCTTCAACGGTGTATCTCCGAAGAGGAAGGGCGAAACCTTCTGGCTGAAATTCACGCCAGACTAGGCGGACACCACGCCACAGCTTGGGCCCTTGTAGGCAAAGCATTCCGTACAGGATTTTATTGGCCGACGGCCCGGGCAGATGCTCAGGACTTAGTCCAAAGGTGCGTTGGTTGTCAGCTCTTTGCTAGTCAGAGCCATATGCCACCCACTGCCCTCAAAACTATACCCATTACCTGGCCGTTCGTGGTCTGGGGGCTTGACATGGTCGGACCCCTTAAAGGGGGAACCCACAAGCAAAGGTATCTATTGGTCATGGTGGACAAATTCACCAAACGGATAGAGGCCAAGCCAATTAAAACGGTAGAGTCCGGACCAGTGATAGACTTCATATCCGGGGTAGTACACCGTTATGGTGTCCCCCATAGCATCATTACCAATAGCAGCACGAACTTCACGGCCGACGAGGTTAAATTATGGTGCAAAAATATGGGCATTAAGCTCGATTACGCTTCAGTCTATCATCCTCAAACCAACGGTCAAGTGGAACGAGCAAATGGTCTAATAATGAGCGGCATCAAACCCAGACTAGTGCGGTCCCTTATGAAATCTGACACGCACTGGGTAGAGGAGCTCGACTCCGTACTCTGGGGGCTGCGGACAACGCCCAACCGTACTACCGGATTCACACCATTTTTTATGGTATACGGCGCAGAGGCAGTTTTGCCCTGCGACATCATTCATGACTCACCTCGAGTGCGCATGTACGAAGAAAGAGAAGCCGAGCTGGATTGGCAGGACAGCTTGGACGCATTGGAGGAAGAACGCGACGTCGCCAAGGCTCGTTCCGCATTCTATCAGCAGCAGGCTCGAATATATCAAAGCAGAGAAGTACGGGCTAAGACTTACAATGTTGGCGAACTAGTTCTACGCCTGCCGGACAAGAAAAAGGACAAGCTCAAGCCCAAATGGGAAGGGCCCTTCATTATTGATCAAGTCCTGACCGGCGGAGCGTACCGTCTGCGAAATGCGTCAGACAACCGACTCGAGCCGAACCCATGGAACGCAGCCCGCCTCCGAAGATTCTACGCCTAGCGCCGGACTAAGAGTTCGTCTCCTTCCCCCGTCCAAATTTTTACACTTTAGCTATCTTTTGTTTCTCTTTTTTCTCTCACCCCTTTTCATAAAAGCCCTTAAAGGCCTATTTCCGCATTGTTCGCACAAAATTGATGTGCTATCCGCACTCATTATACCTGTGGGCTTCTTTACCAGAAGCTTACTTATAAGGGCTTCATGCCCAGCACATGTGTCAAACTTCCACGTGTACCTTTCATTCACCATTATATGCATCGATATGACTTAAGTTTTGGCCAAGCTGGGTTGCCTGGCTCCTGTGCTTACCCCTACGTTCCCGATTGTTCGGCTAGGAGGTAAAGGGAGCACCTCTGCGATTGTTACTGCCGGGTCAGCCGGATGTGTACCTCAGACTGGGTGAAGCCGAAAGCTAGCGTTCTTAAGGGAATATTCGGTCGGTGACCTAAAAGATGATTTTTTACCTATTTATTTATCTGCCCCTAGATGTTTTCCTGCTCTTTTCGTAGTCCTGACATGCACTTTAGGGCATGCCCCCCAGGGAAAGGAACCCTTAACGGAACTATTCTCCCTAGAAGATGGTTCTTACTAACCATGTAATATAACATAACTAGTTGGGCACATCTCTGATAAAGCACTAATGACCCCTACGCCTGGTCTCCATGCATGCCCCGGTTGTCTCTTAACCGAGAAGGTATTCGGACACACTCCAAACTCTAGGGTCCCGAGGTTGAAGCGAAAAGGTCGGCAAAGACAAACGATCTACAATCCGGCTAGAAGGCATTTTACATGTCATTTTAAATACATTGTCAAATCGACTGACTGTATTCCTCCTCAATCCCGTCTAATAGGCTGTCTAATTTACAGTCCCGTTGGGAATATTTAGCGGCCAACTCTACTTGGCCGTACACTAAACTCACAGGGATCTCCTTCTCGTCGGGCCCCACAGATCCGACCTCGGCCATGTGGTTGGGATCCACCTTCTTGTACCGCGTCTTCACCATGGCCCAAGCCTCCCTGGCACCTTGGCGGCAGGCCGAAATCTTCCATAAACGGAAGCACTGCCGCGCTCCCTAAAGCTTCTCCGCAAGCTCTCCAAGGCCCTCGGGCAGGGAGAGGGACGGCCATAAAACCTGGACGACACCGCTCATCGCCTGCCGAACTCGTTCGAGTAGTTGCACCAGCTCGGGAAGTTGATCACCCGTTGATACGGGCATCTCCTCTGCAGGGCGACCTGTGAGCACACCTACAGACATATTTTTGTCAATTGACTTCCTCGCCGAACTCTTCTTTTCAAAGGAGCTCGCTCGAGCACTTACTATAGATGCCGCGACGAAGCCGCTGATTCTCCTTCACGGAGCCAGACAGCTCGGCCCGAACACCTTTCAGCTCTTCTCCAAGCTGGGCGTGGGCATCCTGGAGTTTGTTCCTTTCCTGCTGCACCTTCGTCAGCACCCTCTCACCGGCCTTCAGCTGGTGCAATAGGTCTTGCTTGTCCGGATCTAGTCCGGCAACACCTGCAATGTCATTGTCAGACTTACACGCACGCCGCACACCGATTATCTTTTTGAAATAATGTGTTACCAGGAGGGTTCTCTGTGTTTCCTCCTGCGGCAGCTAGTGCAGCCTCGAGTTGGGCCTTGCACTCTTCTAGCTCCTGGGACAACTGGGTACTCTTCTCTGTAAGATCCTGCATACCAAATGATCCTTAAATCAGTTACTCTAACTACTTTAAGTCTCGGGGGCTACTGGCATAGACAACTATTAACATCTCTTACACGTATGTCCTTTACATACTGCTCCGCGGCTCTGGTCAAACCATCTTGAGCAGCATGGAGGTGCGCGTCCCCCGCGTTAAAGGCATTCAATGCCTCAGGGGAGAAGCACGCGTCACGAAAAACTGTCCGGCGGCACCTATGATTCATGGCTTTCTCCACCTCAGACCTGGTGGCGGACAGTCTGTCGGCATCCTCCGTTGGAGGAGTATCTGGCTCGCGCCTTCCACTCGCCTCCCCCTCCAGACCGGGTGTTGGAGCCTGGCTGACAGAGGCTTGGTTGGCAACCTCTACGCCCATAGTCCGGCGGGCACTCTTTCTCCTGCAAAAGTCATGAGCATTCAAACACTTCCTAGGAACTTTGTCCTAAATAACAACCGCGAGCTATACCGTTGCGGCGACGTATCGATCCGCGCCGCACTCCTCTTTCGCCTGCTGGGCCGGACTGACCCTTGTTGGCCAGCCGCCGCGGGTTCGGCTTCTTGCCTTGAAGGTACCTCCTGCGGGACACCATTGTATACGGTGGGTAGAAATACGCAAGGACGAAATAATGGTGTCGGGACTTCGGTCACAATCACCTGGGGAGCCGGAGATAGGCCGGGGTAGTCAGCGGTAATGGCGACTAGAGCATTGTCCATGCTAAGTTGATGGAACACCCCGTCGATTAGCTCCACCTTTATGTCCGGATCCTCTTCGGAGGCCGGATCAAGGGATCTTTCCGGATCCTCGGGTTGTGGAGCCGGGCTATGTATGCTCTCCACAGTCCGGCGCAGATCCTGCGTCAAAACCATAAAGTAAGGTACTTAACTTTGAAAGCGTGGGTCGGATAAATGAACATCCGCTTACCCAGCTTTGAGGGTTGTTCATGGAGAACCCATTCAATGGGCTCGTCTGGAGAAAGTCCTCCTTCTCCCCCTTGTACAGGCCGGACAGAATCTTCACCAGATCTTCGGCCGATCCCGGCCCTTGGCGGCCATGACGAGTGGCATCATTCTCTCCGTTGAAATCCCACATGGGGTGGCCCCTGTATTGCAGTGGCTGCACCCCCCACATGATTCCAATCATGGTCAGTCCGGAATGGGCCAGTAACCTTATCCGGCCCATCAAATAATGGACGCTCTTGTCCTCCTCCAACTGGGGGCTCCGCGGATGCCAACTCAGGCGTTTCTTCAGAGGAGCATTGCTGAACTCCGGGAGGCCGATCCGAAAAGGGTCCGGCAGCGGAGCGACTTCTACGTAAAACCATTCTGAAGGCCAGTCTTCAGACACCTTCTTAGTGGTTTCGGATGGATATCCGGTCCCGGCGATGCGCCATATTTCGGCACCGCCAACTTGATATATGGACCCCTCGTGAGAGCGGGGTACGAGGCAGAATAACCTCTTCCACAGCGTGAAATGGGGCTCGATGCCCAGGAATAGCTCGCAAAGAGCTACGAAGTCCGCAATATGCACAATCGAGGCGGGCGTGAGGTGGTGGAGCTGGAGTCCGTAGAACTCCAGAAGCCCGCGGAGGAACGGATGTACAGGAAATCCAATCCCCCTTATCAGGTAGGGGACGAGGCATACCCGCTCCCCTTTGTTGGGACTTGGGGTGGCCTCCGCTTGCTTCCCACCTTTGTAGGTGGCCAGCCCGGCTCGAACCGGAACCATAAAGGCCGGAGGAAGATATCCCTCCGCTTGGAGCGTCACTAGCTCGTTGTGCGGGACAGAACATCTCCTCCAATCTCCTGGCAGAGGGCTGGGAGCGCGAGAGGAGGAGCCGCGTCGACGGTCCATGATGGAATGGATTATTGGTCAAAAGCGCTCCGATGAGTAATCATGGAAGAAAGATGGTGTGATTTGGATCTGGATTCTTGCCTCTCTTATAGGCAGATTATTTGTGCGACGCGTGGAAGAAGGTCATTATTGGGCGTGGAAGCCAAGGAGCGCAACATTTACAAAAGAGCTGGACACTATTCGGCAGGTACATGGAACTTAAAGGAGAACCTGCCTTGCAACGCCGAAGACTATATACACGCTGGAGTTATCGTCATTGAAGCCTGGTTCGGGGGCTACTGAGGGAGTCCTGGACTAGGGGGTGTCCGGACAGCCGGACTATCATCGTCAGCCGGACTCCAAGACTATGAAGATACAAGATTGAAGACTTCGTCCCGTGTCCGGATGGGACTTTCCTTGGCGTGGAAGGCAAGCTTGGCGATACGGATATGTAGATCTCCTACCATTGTAACCGACTCTGTGTAACCCTAGCCCTCTCCGGTGTCTATATAAACCGGAGGGTTTAGTCCATAGGACACACAACCATTACAACAATCATACCATAGGCTAGCTTCTAGGGTTTAGCCTCCTTGATCTCGTGGTAGATCCACTCTTGTACTACCCATATCATCAATATCAATCAAGCAGGAGTAGGGTTTTACCTCCATTGAGAGGGCCTGAACCTGGGTAAAAACATCGTGTCCCTTGTCTCCTGTTACCATCCTCCTAGACGCACAGTTCGGGACCCCCTACCCGAGATCCGCCAGTTTTGACACTGACACCACCCACCACCCACTTCGTAGCCACTATCGACGACCTAACCGACATGCTAGACTTCGACCCCGAAGACATCGACGGTATGGACGACGATGCCGGAGACGATCAAGAACCAGCGCCTAGTGGGCACTGGAAAGCCACCTCAACTCACGACGTATACATGGTGGATACACCAAAGGGAAGCGATAACGAGGAACAACGGGATGCGGCGAAGGATAATTCCCCCGAAAAACAACCAAAACGGCGACGCAAGCGCCGCCCGAAGTCCCACCTCGATAACAACAGCACCCATACTGACCCACCGTAGAGCAGGGCGAACCAGTGGACGACGAACATGCCACCAAGCAACCATCTGAACAGGATGAATTGGACGAGTAACCCATCCCCGGCGAAAACAACAGTCCAGACGATCTCACGCCGGACACACTATCGGAGCATAAGAACCTTCACAAAAGGCTCGTCGCCACTGTAGGAAATTTGAGGAAGCAGAAGTGGAAGCTCAAAACAGCGGAAGACGTACTAAGAATGAGATAGAGCAAAGTACTCAAGACCGCAGATCAATACTGCAATAGTCACCAAGCAAAGAGCTACCCGAAGCGCAAGCTGTTGCTCGAATTCAACGAGGAGGCCGTAGAGCCCCCACAATCAAAAAGCAAAGGGGCCGCCTTGCCGGATAGACGACCAGATGACAGGCTAAGAGCGGCAAGCGGCGCCGCACACAAGCCGACACACGATTCACATAAGGATCCTCGCAAAAAGGATGGCCCGATCAGGTCCATCTATGGGCCAAAAAAGAAGGCTCCAGGAAGCAAGACAACACGCCGTGTGTTCGAAGATAACGGCACACCTAAATACAGGGGCGCCGCACACCCACTATGTTTCACCGATGAGGTACTGGATCATGAATTTCCAGCGGGATTCAAACCCGTAAACATAGAGGCATATGACGGAACAACAGACCCCGGAGTCTGGATTGAGGATTATATCCTACACATACATATGGCTAGAGGAGACGATCTCCATGCCATAAAATACCTACCCCTCAAGCTCAAAGGGCCAGCTCGGCATTGGCTCAAAAGCCTCCCAGAAAATACCATTGGAAGTTTTGAGCAAATTTTCAAGGGACTTATGTCCGCCCTCCGGATGCAGACGATTTAAGTCACATAACTCAACAGCCCGGAGAGTCAGCACGCAAATTCTGGAACAGGTTCCTCACCAAAAAGAACCAAATAGTCAACTGTCCAGACGCCGAAGCCTTGGCAGCCTTTAAACATAACGTCCGAGAGGAATGGCTCGCCAGACACCTCGGCCAGGAAAAACCAAGAACAATGGCCGCGCTAACGAACCTCATGACCCGCTTTTGCGCGGGGGAAGATAGCTGGCTGGCAAGATGCAGCACAAGCGACCCGAGTACATCCGAGGTCAGGGATGGAAATGGGAAGTCACGACGCTGAAAAGATCAGCGCCGGAATAAGCAAAATGGCCCAAATAGCACGGCGGTCAACGCCGGGTTCAAAAGCTCTCGGCCGAATAACAAAACACTGCCTCTTAAGGACAACAGTGACGATCTATCCAACCTAAACAAAATCTTGGATAGGATATGTCAAATCCACAGTACCCCCGGGAAGACTGCAAACCATACCCATAGAGATTGTTGGGTTGTCAAGCAGTCCGGCCAACTTAACGCCGAACACAAGGGGCTCGACACACCAAGCGAAGACGATGACGAACCCCACAAGTAGAGCGCCGGAAAACAGAAGACTTTCCCACGAGAAGTCAAAACAGTGAACTCACTTCAAGTGATAGCAAGGAAAAATAGTGCGGCACCTACTAAAATACGCGCCGCACGGTCCACCCGTGCGGAGTCCCAAAATTGGATGTCAAAGCCAATTACTTTCGACCATCAAGATTACTCCAGGAGTATTCAAAACACAGGAAGGACTGCTCTGATATTGAAGCCCATAATCGACGGACTACAATTTACACAAGTCCTAATGGACGGAGGCAGCGATTTAAACCTGCTATATCCGGACACAATCCGCAGAATGGGGATAGACCCTACCAAAATACGCCATAGCAACACTTCCTTCAAAGGAGTGACGCCAGGCACGCTAATTGCACGGGCTCCTTACTACTAGAAGTTGTGTTCGGTTCATCCGACAACTTCTGTCGCGAAAAGCTAATCTTCCATATCGCCCCATTTAAAAGTAGCCATCAAGCACTATTGGGACGCGAAGCTTTCGCCCGCTTTAACGCAATACCTCATTACACGTCTCTTACACTTAAAATGCCTGGTCCACGCGGCATCATCTCATTAAAAGGTAACTTTGAGTGTTCCTCAACCACGGAAGAACGTGAGACTGCCTCGATAGCCACACACTAATCCGGCCTTGCTAATCAAAGCCCCTACAAAACAGGTCATTCAGACCCCGGACACGGTTAGGCGAGTCCGGCATAAATAAACTAGGGGCTTACTAGCCGCATACCCATTTACAAGGGGCTGCGAGCACGAACAATGAGATCCAATAAAGCTCAACTTTACTCATTTTTTAAATCATACTCTATTTTAAATACATTTTTTGCACGATATCTTCCCAAACTAAGTTCTTCTCTTTTACAGATGAACAGCGTGCCACACCCGTCCAGGATACAGCACAACAGAGACACAGGCTTAGACGTGCAGTAGGGACCCTTTGCAAGGATTCTTTTTAGATTAAGACCCTGCGTAAACCTTTCTTACTGTCTCTTGTTGATACACATCCCCCGGTTTCCTACCATAACCGAGGAGGAGGTTGGCATTTTGGCATCGGCCGCGTCAGAAGTTTTCTCCCGTACCTGGACACTAGGGGCTTAGGGCATTGTTCCGCCCGTTATCATAAAGACCGAATACCTTAGGGAGTGTTCGGCGTCTCGAGTTAGGCCTTATATGCATCAGCTCCGAATCATGTCTTTGGTCAAATGTTGGGTTTGCCCGGCTCCTGTGTTTTGCTGCCTTACGTTCCGTATCATCGGCTAACGCGGCACCAGGAGAACTACTGTGATTGTGCCCCGGTTCGGCCTGGCGAGCACCTCAGTAGAGAAAGCCGAAAACTGACTGTCATGATATAGCGAGAGACTGGTCAACCACTCGATCGACAACCGGAATGTCTAGAATTCCTCCGCTTTGACGAAGGACCGTTTCCCTGTCAGGCACATATGCGCCCCGAATTCGGAGAGCGCGGTGCCCTAGGGGCTATGTCATAGCCCCACCTTTGAACTCCTATGGCTAAGTGGAAGTGATAAAGCATTATAGTCCGGTTGCCTAGTTTGCTACGCTACCACCTCCTTCACAGGACCAAGACGTTGGATTAAGTGTGAAAATGCACCCTTTTGCAAACACCCCCGCACCATGTGCGTGGGGGCTGAAGCCGAAGACTGCCATCTTTCAGGTTATATACACATATACATTAACGGCCGCACAGGAGATATTTCAATACTTGAACGCACAAGTATAAAAAGCACCTATATTATAAATATGGTTTTACAAATCATACATGCCATTTGAACATAACCTTTTTCGAGCACTGCGACTCTATTAAACGAGCGCCCTGCAGGACTTCCTCAAAATAGTGTTCGGCGGGTAATCGGCTTCTGTCCGAATCACGGGATGCAACAGCGGTGGCATCCATCTCTACCCAGCATGTTTTGACACGGGCGAGAGCCATCTGTGCACCCTCTATGCATGCCGACCGCTTCATCGCCCTAATATGCGGCACCGCATCAAGGAATTGCTGCACTAAGCCAAAATAAGTCTTCGGCTTGGGCCTTTCCGGCCACAGATGAGCCACGACATCCTTCATGGCAAGTACGGACAACCTATTCAGCTCAGCCCATTCAGCCAACCGATCGGTTAACGGAAGTGGACGCCCCGGACTATGGAATTGAGACCAAAAAAGCTCTTCCATTTCGTGATCCTTTTGGCTCGGGAAGTGCATGACCGCGTCCGCCGCACTCGCCGCCAAATTCAGATAAGGATCCTCCGCACCCCACAGCTGGCCTAACTGAGCATACTTTTGATCCGTGAAGCTCCTACGCAGCAGGAAGGGCTTTCCATCCGCAATGTCTCGGGCCTGACGCAGCTCCTCCTTTATCGCTCTCGTTGCAGAACGGGCATCCTTGGCTTCGGCGGTGGCCTTCTTCAGGTCCTCTTGCCCCGCTCGGCGTTCTCTTTCAAGAACCTCATAGCGGTGGGTAGCATCCTTCAGCTTTACGGCCATTCCGGCCATATCCTTCCTGCTTCGGCATTGAGCAGCCTTTTCGACTTCTAGCTCTTCGGCCGCCTTCGAGGCAGCCGCATCACTCCTTCTGGACTGCTCCTTGGCTCGAGCAAGCTCTGCCCGAAGGCCCTCCATAGCAGCGGCGCCATCTGCATCAAGCATGCATGTTGTAAGGCGTGGGCATCAGCTCCCTTACCAGGTGACCGCGGAGAAACCACCCACCTTGTGACTCGTCAAGTCCTCTATTAACCAGGGCGATGTCCGCATCCACAACGTCCAGTTGCCGCTTCAGTTCGGCAACTCTATTACTCCGGCTGGCCACCGAACGCTCCGCCCCCTGAATAAGAATGGCGACATATTAAAACGGAGATTGAGATCCTCGGCACGCCGTCACTTCTGACAACGTACCGAGTCTCAGGGGCTACTATCCAGACACGGCACACTCTATGTGCAAAACTGTCAAAAATTATGTCATTTTTACGTACCTCAACCCCCGTCAGTAAACTTCTGACGGCCTGATGCAACCCGCTCTCAGCGGATGAAATCCTCTCAATCACCGTACTCATTAATGTACGGTGATCTTCTGAGATAGACGCCCTCTCGAGCCGATCCTTCAGCTCCCCCGGCCGCACACCAGCTGGTGCCGCACTCTCTGGCCCCGCCGGACTTGGGGAGACAGGGTCGTCCGCCCCGCCTGACGGCGCGGCAGATGGAGGCGTCTCGCTCTCCATCATCTCCGGATGAAGATCCCCCGAAGATGAGCTCAGCTGAGAAGGGCTTAGATCCAAACTACAAGTTAAAAACTTCGGTTATCCTCAGAAATAAAAATAGCGATGTCCCTTACAATAGACCTCCCATTTCTTCTCCTTACGGCTCGCTGGAGGGCTGATTCCTTTGGGGAGATAAGGCGGCCGGGGCTTCTCCCGACGCAGGACCCTCCGGTGAAGATTTCTTCCCCCGCTTTCAGGCCTTAACCTCCGGATCTTGGGAAGCGGTCCTCCTCTCCCCCTAGAAGGAGGGATTCTCGATCCCCCCTTTCTTGAAAGCCTCCTTAGTGGAGGCGGTAGTTTTTCTGTTTTCCCCTTCACCATCTTCTGAAGGGGCAACCTCCAGCATCTTGACTAACACGGTATCCGGCGTGGTCTCTGGGAGGGGGGTCGGACACCGTATTAGTTTTGCTTGCGCTATCCACTCCTGTTCAAAGGATGATTGGTTAAAAGGCAAATCCTTTATGTACAAACGAACGGTATGTCCGGACGCAGGACTACTTACTTGAGTATCCGGGCGATTGCAGCTTAGGCCAGCGTCCTCGATCAAGTCTGGACACATCTCTTGTGATCCGAACAACTATTTAGACATCTCCACGGGTGTCGTACCCATGAAGTGTTGAAGAGCTCGAGGCCACTCCAGATTGAATTCCCACAAACGGAGGGGGCAGCATTTGCAGGGCAGAAGGTGCCGAATCAGCATAACCTACGTCACTACGGCCAGATTGATCTCCTTCTCTTGGAGGTCTCGAATCCGGCCCTGCGATATTGTTACGTCCTTGGACGGCCCCCAGTCAAGCCCTTTATTGACCCATGACGCCAGCCGTTGTGGAGGGCCCGAGCGAAAGGCGGGTGGCGGCACCTGCCTGCTGCCCCTGGGAGCGGTGATGTAGAACCACTCCTATTGCCACAGGCCGAGCTCCTCCTGAAAGGTGCCCTCGGGCCATGGACCATCGGCCCTCTTGCTTATAACCGCCCCGCTGCACTCTGCCAGACGTCCTTCAACCATCTTCGGCTCCACGTTGAAGGTTTTGAGCCACAAACCGAAGTGAGGGGTAGTGCAGAGGAAGGCTTCGCAGACGACAATAAATGATGAGATGTGGAGGATAGACTCCGGAGCCAAGTCATGGAATTCCAGCCCATAGTAAAACATGAGCCCCCTCACGAAGGGATCCATCGGGAAGCCTAAACCCCGACGGAGGTAAGACACGAACACGACACTCTCTCCAGGATCGGGAGTGGGAATGACTTGCCCTTGGGCAGGCAACCTATGCGATATCTCATCGGTTAAGTACCTGGCGTCTCTCAGCTTTCGCACATCCTCTTCCGTGACGGAGGAAGGCATCCACCGGCCCTGTAGGTCGAAGCCAGACATTGTCGAAGGTCTGAAGTGCTCGAATCTGGAGCCCTGGGTGTTGGAACTCGGGACGAGGGGCGGATTCGATTGAGGATTGAAGAAAAGGAACAAGCCTTGGTCCCATTATAAAGAGGGAGAATGCCAAGAGCCGTCCCCGTGACCGTTTGGAACTCGCCTTCGATGGAGGGGGCGTGGCAACGGGCGCGGTTGGGTTACCCACGTCCGTATTGATGAGGACCCAGGAATAAGGGGAACACGATCTCTGCTTCGACAAGACGTGCCAAGGAAACCGCTTCGCTAAACGCGCTGAGGTGGTATAATAAAAACGATTCGAGTAAAGGCTTGGTAGTTGTGTGATGTCATGCCAAAAAATATGTCAGCAGATTGAATTTGTGTAAATATTATTCTCTCTACGGTGGTATGTGGAATTTATTTTGCAGAGCCGGACACTATCCTGGTGTTCACAATCTTCTATGAATTATTCGGAGGAGGAACCCGCCTTGCAATGCCGAAGACAATATGCGCGCCGGACTCATCGTCATTGAAGCCTGGTTCAGGGGCTACTGAGGGTGTCCCGGACTAGGGGGTGTCCGGATAGCCGAACTATCATCATTGGCCGGACTCCAAGACTATGAAGATACAAGATTGAAGACTTCGTCCCGTGTCCGGATGGGACTTTCCTTGGCGTGGAAGGCAAGCTTGGCGATACGGATATGTAGATCTCCTACCATTATAACCGACTCTGTGTAACCCTAGCCCTCTCCGGTGTCTATATAAACCGGAGGGTTTTAGTCCATAGGACATGACAATAACGACAATCATACCATAGGCTAGCTTCTAGGGTTTAGCCTCCTTGATCTCGTGCTAGATCCACTCTTGTACTACCCATATCATCAATATCAACCAAGCAGGAGTAGGGTTTTACCTCCATCGAGAGGGCCTGAAGATGGGTAAAAACATCGTGTCCCTTGTCTCCTGTTACCATCCGCCTAGACGCACAGTTCGGGACCCCCTACCCGAGATCCGCCGGTTTTGACACCGACACTTGCTCTTTCGGTACTTTCGCTTATAGACATATGCCTTTTGGTTTATGTAATGCACCTGCTAGCTTTCAAAGATGCATGATGGCTATATTCTCTGACTTTTTTGAAAAGATTTGTGAGGTGTTCTTGGATGATTTCTCCGTTTATGGATCCTCTTTTGATGATTGCTTGAGCAACATTGATCGAGTTTTGCAGAGATATGAAGACACCAGTCTCATCTTGAATTGGGAAAAGGGTCACTTTATGGTTAATGAAGGCATTGTCTTGGGGCATAAAATATCTGAAAAGGGTATTGAAGTTGATATAGCTAAAATTGATGCTATTGAAAAGATGCCGTGTCCCATGGACATTAAAGGTTTAGGAAATTTCCTTGGTCACGCCGGTTTTTATAGGAGCTTCATTAAGGACTTTTCTAAATTCTCTAGGCCTCTGACTAATTTATTGCAAAAACATATTCCTTTTGTCTTTGATGATGATTGTGTAGAAGCATTTGAAATACTTAAGAAAGCTTTGATCACTGCGCCTATTGTTCAGCCACCTGATTGGAATTTACCCTTTGAAATTATGTGTGATGCTAGTGATTATGCTGTAGGTGCTGTTCTAGGGCAAAGAGTTGATAAGAAATTAAATGTTATCCAGTATGCTAGTAAAACTCTTGATACTGCCCAGAAAAATTATGCTACTACTGAAAAAGAATTCTTAGCAGTTGTATTTGCTTGTGATAAGTTTAGACCTTATATAGTTGATTCAAAAGTTACTATTCACACTGATCATGCTGCTATTAAATATCTTATGGAAAACAAAAATTCTAAACCTAGACTCATTAGATGGGTTCTCTTGCTCCAAGAATTCGATTTGCATATTATTGATAGAAAGGGAGCTGAGAACCCCGTTGCAGACAACTTGTCTAGGTTAGAAAATGTTCTTGATGACCCACTACCTATTGATTATAGCTTTCCTGATGAACAATTAGCGGTCATTAATGCTTCTCATACTGCTCCATGGTATGCTAATTATGCTAATTACATTGTTGCTAAATTTATACCACCTAGTTTCACATACCACCAAAAGAAAAAGTTCTTTTATGATTTAAGACATTACTTCTTGGATGACCCACACCTCTATAAAGAAGGAGTAGATGGTGTTATTAGACGTTGTGTACCTGAGCATGAAAAGGAACAGATCCTATGCAAGTGTCACTCCGAACCATATGGAGGACACCACGTTGGAGATAGAACTGCACATAAGGTATTGCAATCCCGTTTTTATTGGCCTACTCCCTTCAAAGATGCTCGTAAGTTTGTCTTGTCTTGTGATGAATGTCAAAGAATTGGTAACATTAGTGGATGTCAAGAAATGCCTACGAACAATTCTCTTGTTATTGAACCATTTGATGTTTGGGGCTTTGATTATATGGGACCTTTTCCGGCCTCTAATGGATATTCACATATTTTAGTTGCTGTTGATTACGTTACTAAGTGGGTAGAAGCTATTCCAACTAGTAGTGCTGATCATAACACCTCTATCAAGATGCTTAAAGAAGTTATTTTTCCTAGGTTTGGAGTCCCTAGATATCTCATGAGTGATGGTGGTTCACATTTTATTCATGGTGATTTTCGTAAAATTCTTGCTAAGTACGATGTTAATCATATAATTGCATCTCCTTATCAACCATAGTCTAGTGGTCAAGTAGAGTTGAGTAATAGAGAGCTCAAATTGATTTTGCAAAAGACTGTTAATAGATCTAGGAAAACTGGTCCAAGAAACTCGATGATGCATTATGGGCCTATAGAACTGCAGATGAAAATCCTATGGTATGTCTCCGTATAAGATGGTTTATGGAAAAGCATGTCACTTACCTCTTGAACTTGAACATAAGGCTTATTGGGCTATTAAAGAGCTCAACTATGACTTCAAACTTGCCGGTGAGAAGAGGTTATTTTATATTAGCTCACTTTATGAATGGAGAACCCAGGCCTGTGAGAATGCCAAGCTGTTTAAAGAAAAAGTTAAAAGATGGCATGACAAAAGGATACAAAAGCGTGAGTTTAACGTAGGTGATTATGTGTTGCTATTCAACTCTCGTTTAAAAATTTTTGCAGGTAAACTTCTCTCTAAGTGGGAAGGTCCTTATGTTATCGAGGAAGTCTATCATTCCAGCGCCACAAAAATCAACAACTTCGAAGGCACAAATCCAAAGGTGGTAAACGGTCAAAGAATCAACAATTATATCTTAGGTAATCCTATAAATGTTGAAACTAACATTATTGAAACCGTATCCCGAGAGGAGTACATAAGGGACTGAAGGAAATATGCCCTAGAGGCAATAATAAAGTTATTATTTATTTCCTCATATCATGATAAATGTTTATTATTCATGCTAGAATTGTATTAACCGGAAACATAACACATGTGTGAATATATAGACAAACAGAGTGTCACTAGTATGCCTCTACTTGACTAGCTTGTTAATCAAAGATGGTTATGTTTCCTAACCATGAACAAGGAGTTGTTATTTGATTAACAAGGTCACATCATTAGTTGAATGATCTTATTGACATGACCCATTCCGTTAGATTAGCACACGATCGTTTAGTATGTTGCTATTGCTTCCTTCATGACTTATACATGTTCCTATGACTATGAGATTATGCAACTCCCGTTTACCGGAGGAACACTTTGTGTGCTACCAAACATCACAACGTAACTGGGTGATTATAAAGGTGCTCTACAGGTGTCTCCGAAGGTACTTGTTGAGTTGGCGTATTTCAAGATTAGGATTTGTCACTCCGAATATCGGAGAGGTATCTCTGGGCCCTCTCGGTAATACACATCACTTAAGCCTTGCAAGCATTTCAACTAATGAGTTAGTTGTGAGATGATGTATTACGGAACGAGTAAAGAGACTTGCCGGTAACGAGATAGAACTAGGTATTGGATACCGACGATCGAATCTCGGGCAAGTAACATACCGATGACAAAGGGAACAACGTATGTTGTTGTGCGGTTTGACCGATAAAGATCTTCGTAGAATATGTAGGAACCAATATGGGCATCCAGGTCCCGCTATTGGTTATTGACCGGAGACATGTCTCGGTCATGTCTACATTGTTCTCGAACCGTAGGGTCCGCACGCTTAAGGTTTCGATGACAGTTATATTATGAGTTTATGTATTTTAATGTACCAAAGGTTGTTCGGATTCCCGGATATGATCACGGACATGACGAGGAGTCTCGAAATGGTCGAGACATAAGGATTGATATATTGGACGGATATATTTGGACACCGGAAAGGTTCCGGAGAAGTTTGGAGCTCCGGGAGGTTACCGGAACCCCCCGGGAGATATATGGGCCTTATTGGGCCCATGTAGGAGGAAGAGAGAAGGAACAAGGGAGGGGGGCGCGCCCCCCAAGCCCAATCCGAATTGGGGAGGGGGGCCGGCCCCCCCTTTCCTTTCTCCTTCCCCCTCTCTTCCTTCCTACTACTAGTACTACTTCCTAATACTAGTACTCCTTCCTTCTCCCTCCAAATAAGATAAGGAAAAGAGAGGGAAACCTACTTGGAGTAGGTTTCCCCCTCCCTATGGCGCGCCCCCCTTGAGGCCGGCCACCTCCTCCCCCCCTCCTTTATATACGGGGGTAGGGGGGCACCCTAGAACACACAAGTTTATCATTGATCGTTCCTTAGCCGTGTGCGGTGCCCCCCTCCACGATATTACACCTCGATCATATTGTAGCGGTGCTTAGGCGAAGCCCTGCGACAGGAGAACATCAAGATCGTCACCACGCCGTCGTGCTAACGGAACTCCCCCTTGGAGCCTCTACTGGATTGGAGATCAAGGGTGCGTCATCGAGCTGTACGCGTGTCAAGAACTCGGAGTTGCCGGAGTAACGGTGCTTGGATTGGTTGGACCGGGAGGACGTACGACTACTTCCTCTACGTTGCGTCAACGCTTCCGCTTCGGTCTACGAGGGTACGTAGACAACACTCTCCCCTCTCGTTGCTATGCATCACCATGATCTTGCGTGTGCGTAGGAAATTTTTTGAAATTACTACGTTCCCCAACAATGGCATCCAAGCCTAGGTTTTTATGGTTTGATGTTATATGCATGAGTAGAACACAAGTGAGTTGTGGGCGATATAAGTCATACTGCTTACCAGCATGTCATACTTTGGTTTGGCGGGATTGTTGGATGAAGCGGCCCGGACCGACATTACGCGTACGCTTACGCGAGACTGCTTTTACCGCCGTGCTTTGCACACAGGTGACTAGCGGGTGTCAGTTTCTCCAACTTTAGTTGAACCGAGTGTGGCTACGCCCGGTCCTTGCGAAGGTTAAAACAGCATCAACTTGACAAACTATCGTTGTGGTTTTGATGCGTAGGTGAGATTGGTTCTTGCTTAATCCCGTAGCAGCCACGTAAAACTGGCAACAACAAAGTTGAGGACGTCTAACTTGTTTTTGCAGGGCATGTTGTGATGTGATATGGCCAAGACATGATGCTATATTTTATTGTATGAGATGATCATGTTTTGTAACCGAAGTTATCGGCAACTGGCAGGAGCCATATGGTTGTCGCTTTATTGTATGAAATGCAAACGCCCTGTAATTGCTTTACTTTATCACTAAGCGGTAGCGATAGTAGTAGAAGCAATAGATGGCGTAAACGACAACGATGCTACGATGGAGATCAAGGTGTCGCGCCGGTGACGATGGTGATCATAATGGTGCTTCGGAGATGGAGATCACAAGCACAAGAAGATGATGGCCATATCATATCACTTATATTGATTGCATGTGATGTTTATCCTTTATGCATCTTATCTTGCTTTGATTGACGGTAGCATTTTAAGATGATCTCTCACTAAAAATTATCAAGTAGTGTTCTCCCTGAGTATGCACCGTTGCCAAAGTTCGTCGTGCCCAGACACCACGTGATGATCGGGTGTGATAAGCTCTACGTCCATCTACAACGGGTGCAAGCCAGTTTTTGCACACGCAGAATACTCAGGTTAAACTTGACGAGCCTAGCATATGCAGATATGGCCTCGGAACACGGAGACCGAAAGGTCGAGCGTGAATCATATAGTAGATATGATCAACATAAGATGTTCACCATTGAAAACTACTCCATCTCACGTGATGATCGGTTATGGTTTAGTTGATTTGGATCACGTGATCACTTAGATGACTAGAGAGATGTCTGTCTAAGTGGGAGTTCTTAAGTAATATGATTAATTGAACTAAAATTTATCATGAACTTAGTACCTGATAGTATCTCGCTTGTCTATGTTGTTTGTAGATAGATGGCCCATGTTGTTGTTCCGTTGAATTTTAATGCGTTCCTTGAGAAAGCTAAGTTGAAAGATGATGGTAGCAATTACGCGGACTGGGTCCGTAACTTGAGGATTATCCTCATTGCTTCACAGAAAAATTACGTCCTGGAAGCACCGCTGGGTGCCAGGCCTGCTGCTGATGCAACTGACGACGTTAAGAACGTCTGGCAGAGCAAAGCTGATGACTACTCGCTAGTTCAATGTGCCATGCTTTACGGATTAGAACCGAGACTTCAATGACGTTTTGAACGTCATGGAGCATATGAGATGTTTCAGGAGTTGAAGTTGATATTCCAGAAGAATGCCCGGATTGAGAGATATGAAATCTCCAATAAGTTCTATAGCTGCAAGATGGAGGAGAATAGTTCTGTCAGTGAACACATACTCAAGATGTCTGGGTATTGTAATCACTTGATTCAACTGGGAGTTACTCTTCCGGATGATAGCGTCATTGACAGAATTCTCCAATCACTTCCACCAAGCTACAAGAGCTTCGTGATGAACTATAATATGCAAGGGATGGATAAGACGATTCCTGAGCTCTTCGCAATGCTAAAGGCTGCGGAGGTAGAAATCAAGAAGGAGCATCAAGTGTTGATGGTTAACAAGACCACTAGTTTCAAGAAAAAGGGCAAAGGGAAGAAGAAAGGGAACTTCAAGAAGAACAGCAAACAAGTTGCTGCTCAAGAGAAGAAACCCAAGTCTGGACCTAAGCCTGAAACTGAGTGCTTCTACTGCAAGCAGAATGGTCACTGGAAGCGGAACTGCCCCAAGTATTTGGCGGATAAGAAGGATGGCAAAGTGAACAAAGGTATATGTGATATACATGTTATTGATGTGTACCTTACTAGAGCTCGCAGTAGCACCTGGGTATTTGATACTGGTTCTGTTGCTAATATTTGCAACTCGAAACAGGGACTACGGATTAAGCGAACACTCGCAAAGGACGAGGTGACGATGCACGTGGGAAATGGTTCCAAAGTCGATGTGATCGCGGTCGGCACGCTACCTCTACATCTACCTTCGAGATTAGTATTAGACCTAAATAATTGTTATTTGGTGCCAGCGTTGAGAATGAACATTATATCTGGATCTTGTTTGATGCGAGATGGTTATTCATTTAAATCAGAGAATAATGGTTGTTCTATTTATATGAGTAATATCTTTTATGGTCATGCACCCCTGAAGAGTGGTCTATTTTTGATGAATCTCGATAGTAGTGATACACATATTCATAGTGTTGAAGCCAAAAGATGCAAAGTTGATAATGATAGTGCAACTTATTTGTGGCACTACCGTTTGGGTCATATCGGTATAAAGCGCATGAAGAAACTCCATACTGATGGGCTTTTGGAACCACTTGATTATGAATCACTTGGTACTTGCGAACCGTGCCTGATGGGCAAGATGACCAAAACACCGTTCTCCGGTACTATGGAGAGAGCAACAGATTTGTTGGAAATCATACATATAGATGTATGTGGTCCAATGAATGTTGAGGCTCGTGGCGGATATCGTTATTTTCTCACCTTCACAGATGATTTAAGCAGATATGGGTATATCTACTTAATGAAGCATAAGTCTGAAACATTTGAAAAGTTCAAAGAATTTCAGAGTGAAGTTGAAAATCATCGTAACAAGAAAATAAAGTTTCTACGATATGATCATGGAGGAGAATATTTGAGTTACGAGTTTGGTTTACACTTAAAACAATGTGGAATAGTTTCACAACTCACGCCACCCGGAACACCACAGCGTAATGGTGTGTCCGAACGTTGTAATCATACTTTACTTGATATGGTGCGGTCTATGATGTCTCTTACAGATTTACCGCTATCGTTTTGGGGTTATGCTCTAGAGACAGCCACATTCACGTTAAATAGGGCACCGTCGAAATCCGTTGAGACGACACCTTATTAACTATGGTTTGGCAAGAAACCAAAGTTGTCGTTTCTTAAAGTTTGGGGTTGCGATGCTTATGTTAAAAAGCTTCAACCTGATAAGCTCGAACCCAAATTGGAGAAATGTGTCTTCATAAGATACCCAAAGGAGACAGTTGGGTACACCTTCTATCACAGATCCGAAGGCAAAATATTCGTTGCTAAGAATGGATCCTTTCTAGAGAAGGAGTTTCTCTCGAAAGAAGTGAGTGGGAGGAAAGTGGAACTTGATGAGGTAACTGTACCTACTCCCTTGTTGGAAAATAATACATCACAGGAACCGGTTTCTGTGACGTCAAAACCAACTAGTGAGGAAGTTGATGATAATGATCATAGAACTTCAGATCAAGTTAATACAGAACCACATAGGTCGAATAGAGTAAGATCCGCACCAGAGTGGTACGGTAATCCTATTCTGGAAGTCATGCTACTAGATCATGATGAACCTACGAACTATGAAGAAGCGATGGTGAGCCCAGATTCCGCAAAATGGCTTGAAGCCATGAAATCTGAGATGGGATCCATGTATGAGAACAAAGTATGGACTTTGGTTGACTTGCCCGATGGTCGGCAAGCAATTGAGAATAAATGGATCTTCAAGAAGAAGACAGACGCTGACGGTAATGTTACTGTCTACAAAGCTCGACTTGTTGCAAAAGGTTTTCGACAAGTTCAAGGGGTTGACTACGATGGGACCTTCTCACCCGTAGCGATGCTTAAGTCTGTCCGAATCATGTTACAATTGCCGCATTTTATGATTATGAAATTTGGCAAATGGATGTAAAAACTGCATTCCTGAATGGATTTCTGGAAGAAGAGTTGTATATGATGCAACCAGAAGGTTTTATCGATCCAAAGGGAGCTAACAAAGTGTGCAAGCTCCAACGTTCCATTTATGGACTGGTGCAAGCCTCTCGGAGTTGGAATAAACGTTTTGATAGTGTGATCAAAGCATTTGGTTTTATACAGACTTTTGGAGAAGCCTGTATTTACAAGAAAGTGAGTGGGAGCTCTGTAGCATTTCTAATATTATATGTGGATGACATATTATTGATTGGAAATGATATAGAATTTCTTGATAGCATAAAGGGATACTTGAATAAAAGTTTTTCAATGAAAGACCTCGGTGAAGCTGCTTACATATTGGGCATTAAGATCTATAGAGATAGATCAAGACGCTTAATTGGACTTTCACAAAGCACATACCTTGACAAAGTTTTGAAGAAGTTCAAAATGGATCAAGCAAAGAAAGGGTTCTTGCCTGTATTGCAAGGTGTGAAGTTGAGTAAGACTCAAAGCCCGACCACTGCAGAAGATAGAGAGAAAATGAAAAGTGTTCCCTATGCTTCAGCCATAGGCTCTATCATGTATGCAATGCTGTGTACCAGACCTGATGTGTGCCTTGCTATAAGTCTAGCAGGGAGGTACCAAAGTAATCCAGGAGTGGATCACTGGACAGCGGTCAAGAACATCCTGAAATACCTGAAAAGGAGTAAGGATATGTTTCTCGTATATGGAGGTGACAAAGAGCTCATCGTAAATGGTTACGTTGATGCAAGCTTTGACACTGATCCGGACGATTCTAAATCGCAAACCGGATACGTGTTTACATTAAACGGTGGAGCTGTCAGTTGGTGCAGTTCAAAGCAAAGCGTCGTGGCGGGATCTACATGTGAAGCGGAATACATAGCTGCTTCGGAAGCAGCCAATGAAGGAGTCTGGATGAAGGAGTTCATATCCGATCTAGGTGTCATACCTAGTGCATCGGGTCCAATGAAAATCTTTTGTGACAATACTGGAGCGATTGCCTTAGCGAAGGAATCCAGATTTCACAAGAGAACCAAGCACATCAAGAGACGCTTCAATTCCATCCGGGATCTAGTCCAGGTGGGAGACATAGTGATTTGCAAGATACATACGGATATGAATGTTGCAGACCCGTTGACTAAGCCTCTTCCACGAGCAAAACATGATCAACACCAAGACTCCATGGGTGTTAGAATCATTACTGTGTAATCTAGATTATTGACTCTAGTGCAAGTGGGAGACTGAAGGAAATATGCCCTAGAGGCAATAATAAAGTTATTATTTGTTTCCTCATATCATGATAAATGTTTATTATTCATGCTAGAATTGTATTAACCGGAAACATAATACATGTGTGAATATATAGACAAACAGAGTGTCACTAGTATGCCTCTACTTGACTAGCTTGTTAATCAAAGATGGTTATGTTTCCTAACCATGAACAAGGAGTTGTTATTTGATTAACAAGGTCACATCATTAGTTGAATGATCTGATTGACATGACCCATTCCGTTAGCTTAGCACACGATCGTTTAGTATGTTGCTATTGCTTCCTTCATGACTTATACATGTTCCTATGACTATGAGATTATGCAACTCCCGTTTACCGGAGGAACACTTTGTGTGCTACCAAACATCACAACGTAACTGGGTGATTATAAGGGTGCTCTACAGGTGTCTCCGAAGGTACTTGTTGAGTTGGCGTATTTCGAGATTAGGATTTGTCACTCCGAATGTCGGAGAGGTATCTCTGGGCCCTCTCGGTAATACACATCACTTAAGCCTTGCAAGCATTTCAACTAATGAGTTAGTTGTGAGATGATGTATTACGGAACGAGTAAAGAGACTTGCCGGTAACGAGATAGAACTAGGTATTGGATACCGACGATCGAATCTCGGGCAAGTAACATACCGATGACAAAGGGAACAACGTATGTTGTTGTGCGGTTTGACCGATAAAGATCTTCGTAGGATATGTAGGAACCAATATGGGCATCCAGGTCCCGCTATTGGTTATTGACCGGAGACATGTCTCGGTCATGTCTACATTGTTCTCGAACCGTAGGGTCCGCACGCTTAAGGTTTCGATGACAGTTATATTATGAGTTTATGTATTTTGATGTACCAAAGGTTGTTCGGAGTCCCAGATATGATCACGGACATGACGAGGAGTCTCGAAATGGTCGAGACATAAAGATTGATATATTGGACAGATATATTTGGACACCAGAAAGGTTCCGGAGAAGTTTGGAGCTTCGGGAGGTTACCGGAACCCCCCGGGAGATATATGGGCCTTATTGGGCCCATGTAGGAGGAAGAGAGAAGGAACAAGGGAGGGGGGCGTGCCCCCCAAGCCCAATCCAAATTGGGGAGGGGGGCCGGCCCCCCCTTTCCTTTCTCCTTCCCCCGCTCTTCCTTCCTACTACTAGTACTACTTCCTAATACTAGTACTCCTTCCTTCTCCCTCCAAATAAGATAAGGAAAAGAGAGGGAAACCTACTTGGAGTAGGTTTCCCCCTCCCTATGGCGCGCCCCCCTTGAGGCCGGCCACCTCCTCCCTCCCTCCTTTATATACGGGGGTAGGGGGGCACCCTAGAACACACAAGTTGATCATTGATCGTTCCTTAGCCGTGTGCGGTGCCCCCCTCCACGATATTACACCTCGATCATATTGTAGCGGTGCTTAGGCGAAGCCCTGCGACAGGAGAATATCAAGATCGTCACCACGCCGTCGTGCTGACGGAACTCCCCCTTGGAGCCTCTACTGGATTGGAGATCAAGGGTGCGTCATCGAGCTGTACGCGTGTCAAGAACTCGGAGGTGCCGGAGTAACGGTGCTTGTATCGGTTGGACCGGGAGGACGTACGACTACTTCCTCTATGTTGCGTCAACGCTTCCGCTTCGGTCTACGAGGGTACATAGACAACACTCTCCCCTCTCGTTGCTATGCATCACCATGATCTTGCGTGTGCGTAGGAAATTTTTTGAAAATACTACGTTCCCCAACAGGGACACCTTCCAGAATGTTTCAGACTCCGAAAAGGAATAGGTATGTGGTACGGTAAGTAAACCGACTCCAAAACAGTTCTAATGGCAAATTTTCTCTGTTTTGGAATATTTAAGAATTTTGGAAAGCAAGAAGTAATCTGGGAAGGACACGAGGCCTCCACGAGGGTTGAGGGTGCGCCCACCCTTACCGGACGCGCCCCCCCTGTCTCGTGGGCACCTCGTGTGCCTTCCGGACTCCGTTTTCTTGCACGTTACTTCTTTTGGTCGGTAAAAATTCATTATTTAATCTCCCGAAGGTTTTGACCACCGTATCACGCAATTATCTCCTGGTTTCGTTTCGAGCTATTTTTCTGACAGATTTAGAGCATCATGCCGTCACCCTCCTCCAACAATGAAGACAAGGATGCTTGGCTATTGAAGATAGAGCTGAAAAGAGAAGAACCGGAGGAGATCAACAAGGATGAAAGGATCAAGAAGGCCATGGAGGATCAAGCTCCGGGGGCACACGAAGCAAACATCCCTCAACCGCTACCTAACCTCTTTACTCCAACTGAGATTAAAGCTTTCAAGATGATTGAGTTAGCCCGCATACAAAACAAGTATCTCACACAGGAAAATATTTTGTTGAAGGATCATATCGTCGGACTCAAGGGCATTATCCGCAAATTGGAGGAGCTTTTACGCTCGATGTGCGATTATCCATCAGTAATAACTCCATCATCATCACCTCGGAGGACATAATCAGTGGCATGGGCACTCCCCTTGGCAGCTGCCAAGCTTGGGGGAGGTGGCCCGGTATCGTATCACCATCATACTCCTAGCTTTACCGTTTTTCTTAGTTCGATCCTTTTAGTAATATCTTGATCTAGTAGAATAAAGTTTTGGTATGATTTAGTTTTGATTTTTCCTTTGTGATCCTTCTATGTAATCGAGTCCGTGAGCTATATAATAAAGATTAGTGTTGAGTCAAGGTCTTTGCTATCCTGCTATGATCTTGAGAAAATAGAAAGAAAAAAAAGAATAAAGGAGTTCATAATGATCTTATGGATAGTAATGACTTCACATATAAAGATTATGAGACTTACAAGTTGTTGAAAGTTGATAAACATAGTTTTGGTCATCGTTGCAATTAATAGGAAGTAATAAAGAAAGAGAGCTTTTCACATATAAATATACTATCTTGGACATCTTTTATAATTGTGAGCACTCATTAAAGTATGACATGCTAAAGAGTTGATGTTGGACAAGGAAGACAACGTAATGGTTTGTGTTTTCTCACATCTCAGTTAAAGTATATTGTTTTGGATCGTCCAAAATGTTGAGCTTGCCTTTCCCCCTCATGCTAGCCAAAATTCCTTGCACCAAGTAGAGATACTACTTGTGCTTCCAAATATCCTTAATCCCAGTTTTTTGCCATGAGAGTCCACCATATCTACCTATGGATTGAGTAAGATCCTTCAAGTAAGTTGTCATGTTGCAAGCAATAAGAATTGCTCTCTAAATATGTATGGCTTATTAATGTGGGGAAAATAAGCTTTATACGATCGTGTGATATGGAAGTAATAAAAGCGACGGACTGCATAATAAAGGTTCATATCATAAGTGGCAATATAAAGTGACGTTCTTTTGCATTAAGATTTTGTGCATCCAACCCTAAAAGCACATGACAACCTCTGCTTCCCTCTACGAAGGGCCTATCTTTTAGTTTATGTCATTTACTTTATGCAAGAGTCAAGGTGATCTTCACCTTTCCCTTTTTCATTTTATCCTTTGGCAAGCACCTCGTGTTGTAAAGATCCTTATATATATATATATATATATATATATATATATATATATATATATATATATAGGGAAAATGCATCCTACTACCGGGTGTAGCTACACCCGTTTCTCATATACTATCATGTGGTAGTATATACTTTACTTTATTATTTTTAGTATGTTCATATATATATATATATATATGCAATTGAATATAAGTTAGCGTGAACTATTATTGTTGACATCACCCAAAGGTGAATACGTTGGGAGGCAACATTATAAGCCCCTATCTTTCTCGGTGTCTGATTAAAACTCCATAACCATAAGTATTGCATTAGTGTTAGCAATTGTAGAAGACTATATGATGGTTGAGTATGTGGACTTGTTGAAAAGCTCTATTCTTGACTCTTTCCGATGTTATGATAAATTGCAATTGCTTCAGTGACTAAGATTATAGTTTGCTAGTTCTTCATGAAGTCTTTGAACCATACTTGACATTGTGAATAGATTGTTACTTGAGCATGAGAAATCATATGAAAAAATCAATATATATTGTTGCTATAAGAATGATCATGATGCCCTCATGTCCGTATTTTATTTTTATCGACACCTCTATCTCTAAGCATGTGGACATATTTTTCGATATCGGCATCCGCTTGAGGACAAGCGAGGTCTAAGCTTGGGGAGTTGATACGTCCATTTTGCATCATGCTTTTAAATCGATATTTATTGCATTATGGGCTGTTATTACACGTTATGTCACGATACTTATGGCTATTCTCTCTTATTTTACAAGGTTTATCATGAAGAGGGAGAATGATGGCAGCTAGAATTCTGGGCTGGAAAGGGAGCAAATATTGGAAACCTATTCTACACAGCTCCAAAACTCCTGAAACTCCACGAAAGTCATTTTTGCAATTTATAAGAATTAGTGAGCAAAGAAAGTACCAGAGGGGGCCCACACCCTGGCCAGGAGGGTGGCCCCCACTCTACTGGGCGCGCCCCCTGTCTCCTGGGCCCCTTGGTGGCCCTCCGGTGCCCATCTTCTGCTATGTGAAGGCTTGTACCCTGGAAAAAATCATAAGCAAGTTTACGGGACGAAACTCCGCCGCCACGAGGCGAAACCTTGGCGGAACCAATCTAGGGCTCCGGCGGAGCTGTTCTGCAGGGGAAACTTCCCTCCGGGAGAGGGAAATCATCACCAACGATCCTCTCATCGGGAGGGGGTCAATCTCCATCAACATCTTCACCAGCACCATCTCCTCTCAAAACCCTAGTTCATCTCTTGTATCTAATCTTCTATCAAAACCACAAATTGGTACTTGTGGGTTGCTAGTAGTGTTGATTACTCCTTGTAGTTGATGCTAATTAGTTTACTTGGTGGAAGATCATATGTTCAGATCCTTAATGCGTATTAATACTCCTCTAATCATGAACATGAATATGCTTTTTGAGTAGTTACGTTTGTTCTTGAGAACATGGGTGAAGTCTTGCTATTAGTAGTCATGTGAATTTGGTATTCGTTCGATATTTTGATGAGACGTATGTTGTCCCTCCTCTAGTGGTGTTATGTGAACGTCGACTACATGACACTTCACCATTATTTGGGCCTAGAGGAAGGCATTGGGAATTAATAAGTAGATGATGGGTTGCTAGAGTGACAGAAGCATAAACCCTGTTTATGCGTTGCTTCGTAAGTGGTTGATTTGGATCCACTAGTTTCATGCTATGATTAGGTTTACCTTAATACTTTTTTGTAGTTGCAGATGCTTGAAATAGGGGTTAATCATAACTGGGATGCTTGTCCAAGAAAGGGCAGTACCCAAGCACCGGTCCACCCACATATCAAATTATCAAAGTAACGAACGCGAATCATATGAGCGTGATCAAACTAGCTTGACGATAATTCCCATGTGTCCTCGGGAGCGGTTTTATCATTATAAGAAATTGTCCAGGCTTGTCCTTTACTACAAGAAGGAATGGGCCACCTTGCTGCACCTATTTACTTCCATTTCTTGTCACCTGTTACAAATTATTTTATCACAAAACTATCTGTTACCTACAATTTCAGTGCTTGCAGAGAATACCTTACTGAAAACCGCTTATCATTTCCTTCTGCTCCTCGTTGGGTTCGACACTCTTACTTATCGAAAGGACTACGATAGATCCCCTATACTTGTGGGTCATCAACTTCATACTTGGATTTCTTGGTGGTGTTGGGCTCACCGAAGCTCTCAACGGGCATTACTGTTTTTCCCTTTTGCTTCCTGTTACGACGTCGGCCCTTCTTGCCCGTTGTGGTGGTGTCGTCATCATAAGAGTCGACTTCAAAGCCAACCTCCCCTCCAGGAAGACGCCGGCCCTCCTTAGCTCAACCACACTTGTCAGCCATAGTGTATAGATCATTTATGGTCTTGGGCAGTCGGATGTTCATCTTGGCCCACATTCTGTGACTGCGCACGTTTGTTTGGAATGCGGAAATCACAGCCGTAGGGTGTATGTCAAGGATAGTGTGATACCAGTCGATTGAACCTTTTCATGTAACTTGCAAAGGCTCTCTCCCTCTTTCTGTAGCAAAACTTGTAGGTCGCTGGGCTATCCAGGCTCTTGGTGGCTACCAGTGAAGGCGCCATTGAACTCGTTGCAAAGGTTAGCTCAGGAGCAAATGGAATTCTCAGGGAGATGCATCAGCCATGACCTCACGTTGGGCTTTAGTGCCAATGAAAAGTAGTTGGCGAGCACCGTTTCATACTTCCCCCGGCAGCATGCACGGCAATCGTGTAGATGCCCAAGAATTCTGTCGGGTTGAGTTTCCCAGCATACTTCTCCGGCAGCTCTTGCTTGAAAATGCAAGATGATGGCCAACGGACTTGCCGCAGCTCGCGAGTGAAGGCAGGAAATCCCACCTCATAAGGTAAGTAACTGCCAACACTAGGCGCGGGGTCGTCGCCGTTGGGTCCGTTGTACCGGTCAGACTGATGACACATCTGGCGGCGGCGCTCGATACTGACTCAAGTGTCCTCCTTCTGTCTGTCTTTCAGTAATTGGAGTTGGTCCCTTTTGGCGCTGCAGGTCCTATGAGGCCATGGATAGCACGTCGAGCACGCCGCCGTGCAGGGACTGCTGCGTTTGTCGTTGCGGAGCCTGCCGCGGAGGAGATTGCACTGTGTGAATTGTGATCCTCCACTCCTCCATCTTGTCAGGCGTAGGAGGACAATCTAACAACAGTTGAGCCCGTGCCATTGCTTCTACTGCTGTGGCGGGCATGGAAAGAGACGGTGCTCAACTCCTGATGGAGCCAGGAGGAGCATCACGCGGTTCTTGCCTCCTCTGTCCGTATGCCGCGGCTACTCGAGGTGCTTGAGGTTGCACCAGGGGAACGTGACCTTGATTTGTTGTAGTTCCGTCGCTATTGTCTTGAGAGCGGCGGCGTGTCTGCCTCGACGTCGCCCCTGGTCTGCGCAGCCAGGGGAACATGGCTTGCACAAGAACGCGCGTCGTGGCTGCGTGGTGGAGGTGGGACTCGATCATCGACGCCCCCTGCACCATCGTGTCAGTGGTCGTTGGAAGGTGATTATGCGGGGTGGCTCCCACGGCTGTGGCTTCTCCCGTATTTGCATAGTAGGAGTGCCGCCTGCGCTGGCTATGCCATGTATGGTGTGCCCTTCATCTGCAGTAGTTGTTTCTACAGCATCTGTTACCGCATGTGAATGGGCTTTCGATGTAGAAGGATGTGCTGCTTCGGTGGCCTTCTTCTTGGCCATCGTCGGAGTCGATGATGAAGATCGAAGTCCCGGAGCAGTTCATCGCCTCAGGTTCGCACAAGGGAAATAGCACCCCCTACCTGGTGTGCCAAATATGTCGGGGTGAATTCACCTCGAGCACCTATGGGACCAGATGCCCCTTTGTGGTTCGGCAGGGTGGGGACACTTGCACAAAGAGTAGATGCGATGGTGGCCTGTCCGACAAGAACTTGCACATGATCAGTTTACCCAGGTTCGGGCCGCTGTGAAGCATAAAATCCTACTCCTGCTTTTGGTGTATTAATGTGGAAAAGTATGGAAGAGCGGAGCGCTTTACCCCGGCAAGGTCTCCTGGGGAGCAGCTGCAAGCGTCCAATGGCTTGACGGTCTTTAAGACCCTTACTATTGTGCCTCAGGCCTCCTTTTATAGTACAAGGGGCATCCACAGTGGTAGACAGTAAGTAAGTGGTGATTGGAGAACTAACGGTGCTTGTCGTACCTAACTCTGATAGTTAGGAAAAAATGCATTAAATGCGAGGCTACGTGTCACGTGGAGGAGAAACCCCGGCAAGGATAGCTCCACCGCTTAGTTAATCTCTGCTTAGTGGCTTGACACGTCTCCGAACTGGTGTCACCAGAGGTAATTTCCCTGCCAGCAAGCGGCCACGTGCTCGATCATGTCTGTCTGGCTGCCTGCGAGCTCAATGATACGTCTCCAACGTATCTATAATTTATGAAGTATTCATGCTATTATATTATCCATCTTATATGTTTTATATGCATTTATATGCTATTTTATATGATTTTTGGGACTAACCTATTAACCTAGAGCCCAGTGCCAGTTCCTGTTTTTCCTTGTTTTTGAGTTTTACAGAAAAGGAATACCAAACGAAGTCCAATTAACGTGCCAATTTTTGATGATTTTTTATGGACCAAAAGAAGCCACGAAGTAAAAGAGTTGGGCCAGAAGAGTCCCGAGTTGTCCACGAGGGTGGGGGCGCGCCCTACTCCCCTGGGCGTGGGCCCCTATCTCGTGGACAACTCAGAGACCCCCCTGACATGAAACCGACGCCAAAAATTGCTATAAATACAGAAACCCCCAGAAAATAACCTAGATCGGAAGTTTCGCCGCTGCAAGCCTCTGTAGCCATGAGAAATCAATCTAGGCCCTCTCTGGCACCCTGCCGGAGGGGGCCATCATCACTGGAGGCCATGGTGAAGGATCCCGGAGGGGCCATCATTGCCATGAAGGCCCAGGACCATAGGGAGAACCTCTTCCCATCTAGGGGGGAGGCCATGGAGGAGGAAGCACAAGGGGGAGAACCTCTCCTCCTCTCTCTTGGTGGCACCGGAGTGCCATCGGGAGGGGAATCATCGCCGCGCTGATCGTCTTCATTAACATCACCACCATCATCACCATCCTCATCTAGTTTATGCGGCCCACTCTCCCGCACCCCGCTGTAATCCCTACTTGAACATGGTGTTGTTGCCATCCTATGATGTTTTGAGTAGATATCCTTTGTCTTTGGGTTGATTGATGATCTAGATTGGTACGAGTTGTATGTTTTATTTTGGTGCTGTCCTATTGTGCCCTCCGTGTCACGCAAGCGTGAGGGGTTCCCGGTATAGTTTGTTGCAATACGTTTATGATTCCCTTATAGTGGGTTGCTTGAGTGACAGAAGCATAAAATCGAGTAAGGGGGTTGTTGCGTATCGGAATAAAGAGGACTTGATGCTTTAATGCTATGGTTGGGTTTTCCTTAATGATCTTTAGTAGTTGTGGATGCTTGCTAGAGTTCCAATTATAAGTGCATATGATCCAAGAAGAGAAAGCTTATGCTTCTCCCTCATATGAAATTGCAATGATGACTATCGGTCTTGTTAACAATTTCCTAGGACAATTCCGCACACCGATCCATCATTATTCCACACTTGCTATTTATAATATTTAGTAATATATTCTAACTTTATGATAACAACAACTAATTTTATATTTTAGCTCCCCGATATCATGCAAAGTTATCCTCTTCATACCCATAATGTAGTTTTATTTCTCGTTTCTAGTTGGAAGCAAATGTTCAGTGTACGTAGAGTCATATCAGTGGCAGACAAGACTTGAGAGAATATTGATCTTACCTTTAGCTCCTTGTGGGTTCGACACTCCATACTTATCACTTCCACCATTGGGAGTTGTTACGATGATTCCCTGCACTTGGGGATTATCACTCGACACCTCATAGATAAGTGACTTGGGTCCAGATGAGTTTTTTCGAAGAAGGACATTTCATTGAATTGATATATCGAGGTGATACAATCGCATCTAAAGAATGCCGGCTTCTGCATAACTCGATGCACACAGCCAAGAAGTCCAATCAACCAAAAAATAAAAACGTTTTACAACATAAAAAGATAAATAAGTCCAGCCTATGATGTGGCAGATCCAATCCAGAGATCACACTGCCATCCATGGGGGGATAAAACCTCCATGGCTGTATGCTCCAGCCGCGTAGACGCCATCATAAAAAGGTCCCTGTCCTCTGGCCTCGGCAGGATAGACCAAGTACAGAGCCATCGCGTACATACATGAATAACCTGCATAGGAGATGAAACACATTTTTTATTAAAAACCACATCATTCCTGGTAAGCCACAATGCCCAGCATAAGGCAGCCGCCCTCACAAGAATATGTGCAGAAAATTGTTTATCAATACCCCTCAACCAATTGCCGAACATGTTACGAGCACTACGTGGTGGGTATAAATTTGAAGCTACTTGAACTATGGCCCAAAACGCCCGAGCGAACATACACTCAAAAAGTAAGTGCTTAAAAGACTCGTCATGTTGGCAAAAGACACACGCATTGGTGCCTTGCCAGTAGCGTCGTGCTAGGTTATCTCTAGTTAAGATGACACCTCTGTTTAGGAACCATAGGAATATTTTCACTCTTAGAGGGATTTTAAACTTCCACAATTTCCTGTTATCAACCGGAACATCACAATGAACCACTGCATCATACATGGATTTGACTGTAAACTTGTCATTCTGAAGCAAATTCCATCAAAAGATGTCCGGTTTATCTGACAGCTGAATAGCCTCTAAACGTATGAGTAGCTCATTCCAAGCTGCCAGGCAAGGTCATAATAGATCCCTATAGAAAGAAATATCAGGGTTTTCTTGTCCCAAAACTTGTTTGATGTTGACAAATTTATGTCTAACAATCCTATACAAACTCGAGTATTGCACCATGAGTGGTGTGGTCCCTAGCCAGGTGTCTTCCCAGAATCGAACCTGGGAACCGTCCCTGACCGAGAAAGTCCCAAATTGGAAAAAGAATTCCTTGGCCTTCATGACACCAGACCAAAAATGTGAGTCACCAGGTTTTCAATGGACTTGAGAAATGGCTTTGGATTCCACGTACTTATTACGAATGAGTTCCTGCCATACTCCATTCTCAGTGGGTAGCTTATAAACCCATTTGCTGATAAGAGCAATATTTTTAATCTCAAAGTCCTGAATTCCATGTCCCCCCTTGACTTTTAGGTCGACATAATACAGTCCACCTTGCCAGTCGATATTTCTTTGATTCATTATCGCACTGCCAAAAAAATCTAGATCTAAAGTAATAAAGACACTGAAGAATACCTTTAGGTAGATGGAAGAATGAAAACATATATAAAACCATGTTGCTTAGGACGGAATTGATCAAGATCAACCGCCCCCCATATGACAAGAGTTTGGCTTTCCAACTGGCTAGCCATTTCTCAAGTCTCTCTTCCACGTGCTTCCACTCAGCGATAATTAAACGCCGATAGTGTATAGGAATACCCAGATACCGAATCGGGAACTACCTGAGCTGGCATCCAAAAATTTCAGCATACCCAGGTGCATATTCTGTAGCATCCCCAAAGCAAAAAAGTTCGCTCTTATGAAAATTAGTCTAGAGGCCAGAAAGTTCCTCAAATGCACATAAAAGCAGCTTGAGATTTCTTGCTTTATCTAGATCATGATCCAAGAAAAGTATCGTGTTATCCGCATATTGTAAGATAGGTAAACCCTCTTCTACCAAATGAGGAATGACGCCGCTAACCTGACCGACCACCTTAGCCCGCGAAGGTAGTCCAGATGAGTTGGAGCAGTGGTGTGGGTCTGCGTGCTTCCCGGGGAGAGGACTTGCCAAGGCACCGCTCGCGGCCTGTCTTTGTTTTTCTATGGCTTGAGGGCCTTGCCGTGGAGTGGCATGGCCTTGTTCCAGAGCCCTGCCTCGACCCTGCAGCTACACCAGGCCGGCACGGGGAGGTACTTGAGTTTATTCTTGGAGTACTCGTCGGGTTGGTGTAGTCGCCATGCTTCTTGACTCCAAAAGGGTTGTTTTGATCTTCTGGAGCCTCTATTGAGAAAGACGCTGCTCCTCGTAGGAGATTGGGTCGATGCTTGCCCGTGCTTATGTCACGGCAGCAAAAGCCAAAGTTTGCTGCGTTGACACGGTGGCAAGAGTGGACAGCAAGGTTGACCTGCGGTGGAGGCGCAGAAGAGCAGCGCCGGAATAGAAGGAGATGAGCACGGCCGGCTGGAGAGAGGACGACGGCACGGAATTGGGATCGGATGACACGAGTTACATGTGCAAAAAACAACTTAGCTCATGATACCATGTTAGGAGAAATAGCAACTTGGTATTATCACGAGGCAAAAGCCATCATATATGCATGTACAGGGAAGGCTAGAGGCCAGAATGTAAAAGGCCAAGGGCCGCCATAAATATAACTCTAACAACCTTCTCATATGTACCAGAAATTATGTATGTATGTATGTATGTATGTATGTATGTATGTATGTATGTATGTATGTATTTATGGCAAACTGGTCTCTGAAGCTGTATTAGGCACCAGAACTGTAGATGTAAACTGTAGATGTATGTCAACAACTAGGGAAAAGCCTAGCAGCAGCGCGGGTTTTAGGCCTATCAGTAGCGCGGGCAGGAGCGCTACTGATAAGGCGCTACAGCAAATGCTTAACAATAGCGCGCCTGGATCCACGCTACTGCTAAATTGACTTAGTAGTAGCGCTTCTTCAGAACAGCGCTACTGGTAATTAGTAGTAGCGGTTCTCCTTTCCCGCGCTACTACTATTATTTAGTATTTTATTTCATGTTGTATTCGTACACCTTTACACAAGTTTTCATACAACAGGAATTTAGAGATTGTTTTTACATCATAATGAGTTATTAGATCACGGGGTGAAAGAACGGTGGACTAGTTTCAAGTGGATGTCCATCCACTTGAAACTAATCCGGGGTTCTTTCACCAATGATATAATAATATCATCATCATCATCATATCATTAACAACTTATCATCATAATACATCATTGTCATATAACACCTCCTCAAGATCATCGTTTTCATCAATGACATCACATAGCAAATTGGTCACTAGTCGTAATCACAAGTACTCCTCATTATCAACTCTAACACATTACCACATAATAAACATATTGTACCTCATAGGACCTATTACATTCGATTAAGACCTACTACATTTTCTAAGGTAAAATAGCAAAAAATAAGATAGCCCCTCACTCTCCATTATGGAGAATAGAGATTATCCTGTCTCCAATTCTTGCCTTTCGCTGAATGTTACTTCCAAGAACCTCCTTGCGAATGTCCATACATTTCTTCCATTCTTTGATGAACATGTGTTCACGGGTTTTAGAAATCCGATATGCACAGGTGAGCTCCGTAGATTTACCTGGCAGTATGTTCAGAACTGAGAGGCGACCATGAAGAGACATCAGATGAGGCACACAATCCATCGGGAGTTTTTGTTGAAAAAAATATTAATAACTTCGTAGTTAGCAATGATTTACTAGTTTTAGAAGTATGCAAAAGATGCACGGATGTCATAATAGTAAAAAATCTTACCAGGGTATCTCCAGAGAAGTTACCGTGGTTCAACACATGCACTAGTGGCACGTATTCACCATAATTTTGAGGAGTTCGATAATAGTTATTCTAATTCTCAAGAAGCGTACAAAATGCGATCAGATGATTTTTCTCCTTATACGTTAATTCGGTGCCATCGGTGTAGTGGGTTTTATCTACCATCTTCCGCACAGTCTTTGAAGAATAAAAATAAGTTGTCAATGGAAATAAGCTATCAACTATTTTGAAATAAATAATATAAATTAGTTAATAACTATGTTTGAGAAACTCACATAGCGGTACAATCGGGAGCATATCAACAAGGACCCAAATGTCCATATTGTCTTGCTCGATGTCAGGATCACCAAGATCCATGGTGACAATCATACCCTCATAAAAACCATACATTTTGCAAAGTGCTTCCCAATTTTGGCAACCAAAATGGGTTATGCTCTGAGCATTGCACAGATTTACTTCAAAATCCATATCATGATGGGTCCTTATGTGTATTTTCTTTGTTTTGGAATTTTCATGGTCTTCAAAACCCACCCTCTCCAAGACATAGCGTCTTGCATGGCATGGGATAAGCTAGTCGAATTGTAAAGTATGAAAATTAGACGTTGAAATAGCTGAAGTCATGCTTAATTATGAAAAAAAAACACTTGTCGTTGTTGCGTACCGTTTCACAATCGAAGGTCTCCTCGAGCTTAATGTTGAAGCGCCGATCTTCGTCCAGCTGAACGAACCTGTCACACATACCTCGATCGTCATGGCACCAGCTACACTCCTCCGGGAGACTGTCGTTGTCCGAGTATGACATTTCCTACGTTCATAATTCAAAGATTAAACTTGTACATATTCTAGCACAAGTCATGCCAGAATTCACGAAAAAATCCGGCATGACCTTTGCTAAGAAAGGACATATCGAGCGCCTGAAATTTGCCGGAACGGAAAATTAATCAACACTCCGGCAAAACATAGGCCACTCGAAGATGTAAACTGAACATGAACGGCCACTTGGGCAACCACATATCCTATTTGAGCAACAAAACAATATATACAAGGATATTTGGCTGGTCAAACCTCGATGTCGGAGGGGGTCGGTGACTGGGACGACGGCGGGGATGTCGGAGGGGGTCGGTGACGGGGACGACGGTGGTCACCTGAAACCATATAAGTTATCACTAATACATCCCGAATAATTGCTTAAACTAAAAAATAACAAGAAATATGACATGTTCGACTAGTTTTATTAATTCAACTAGTTCTTACTAAATATAAACTTACTATAAATAGAAAAAAACTAGTTCTTTCTAAAAATAAAGTAGTTCAACTAGTTATATTAACTATCTTACTAAAAATACATTAGTTCTATTAATTCAACTAGTTCAACTAGTTTATTAATTTAATTACTAAACTAGTTCAACTACAACTAAAGTAGTTCAACTACAACTACTATTAACATCTACTACTACTAAAAATCTAGTACTAACTAAGCAACATCTAGTACTAGCTATGAACCCTAAATTAACATCTACTACTACTAAATCTAGTACTAACTAGTGGCAGGGGGTGGGGGTGACGGAGAGGTAGCTAGGGGTGGCGAGGTCGAGGGCGGTGGGAGGAGGGCTGCCGGCGGAGGAGGGAGGAGGGGCAGCCGCAGGCGGAGGGAGGAGGGCGGCGGCGGAGGAGGGAGGGGCGGCCGTAGGCGGAGGGAGGATGTGCGAGGAGGAGGGAGGAGGGACGGAAGGAGGGGAGTACCTCGGCGGCGGACGGACGAAGGCGGCGGCGGCGGCGACGCACGACGACAGTTACGCGGGCGAGAGAGTGTGAGTGAGAGGGCCGGTCGTGCACATGGGGATAAGGTAGGGATAGTTGTAGCGCGTTTTCCAAAACGCGCTACAGCTAATCTGAATAGCAGTAGTGCTTTGCATATAAACCGCTACTGCTAAGTGTAACTATACAAAAAATACGTCAATGCAAAAATACATTGGCCATCAATGATCTTTTTGTGTACAATCTGAATTGTCAATATGAGTCCTCTCCGGTAGGAACCGGAGAGGACTCATATTGCGGCCACAAATTTTACACACAGAGTTCAGTGAAGACCAACTGGTGGTGGTTGTTTCAGAAATAACATATTTAAGGTGGTAAACACCCTGTTCACGGAGCGAGGTGGGACTAAACTTGTGGGCTGATCTTAGCAGTAGCGGTTTTCCTAGAAGCGCGATGCTGCTAACTTCTATAGCAGTAGCGCTGTTCAGTATAGTGCGCTACTGCTATAACTAGCGGGGGGCGAGGTCATGGCAATTATAGCAGTAGCGCTGTTTGCGGTGGACGCGCTACTGCTATTTTCCTGTCAGCAGCGCGTTTTGATAACACGCTCTGCTGCTAAATAGCAGTAGCGTGGTATTTTGAAGAACGCTGCTGGTAAGATTCTGTGTATAGGCTTTTCCCTAGTACTGAAGTGGTGATTAGAGAACTAACAGTGCTTGTTTACCTAACTCTGACAGTTAGGAAAAAATGCATTAAATGCGAGGCTACGTGTCACGTGGAGGAGAAACCCCGGCAACGATAGCTCCACCGCTTAGTTAATCTCTGCTTAGTGGCTTGACACGTCTCCGAACTGGTGTCACCAGAGGTAATTTCCCTGCCAGGGAGCGGCCACGTGCTCGATCATGTCTGTCTGGCTGCCTGCGAGCTCAATGATACGTCTCCAACGTATCTATAAATTATGAAGTATTCACGCTATTATATTATCCATCTTAGATGTTTTATATGCATTTATATGCTATTTTATATGATTTTTGGGACTAACCTATTAACCTAGAGCCCAGTGCCAGTTCCTGTTTTTCCTTGTTTTTGTGTTTTACAGAAAAGGAATACCAAACGGAGTCCAATGGACGTGCCAATTTTTGACGATTTTTTATGGACCAAAAGAAGCCCCGAAGTAAAAGAGTTGGGCCAGAAGAGTTCCGAGTTGTCCACGAGGGTGGGGGGCGCGCCCTACTCTCCTGGGCGGGGGCCCCTATCGTGAAACCGATGCCAAAATTCCTATAAATACAGAAAGCCCCAGAAAATAACCTAGATCGGAAGTTTCGCCGCCGCAAGCCTCTGTAGCCACGAGAAATCAATCTAGGCCCTCTCTGGCACCCTGCCGAAGGGGGCCATCATCATCGGAGGCCATGGAGGAGGATCCCGGAGGGGCCATCATTGCCATGAAGGCCCAGGACAAGAGGGAGAACCTATCCCCATCTAGGGGGAGGCCATGGAGGAGGAAGCACAAGGGGGAGAACCTCTCCTCCTCTCTCTCGGTGGCACCGGAGTGCCATCGGGAGGGGAATCATCGCCACGGTGATCGTCTTCATTAACGCGTCACCACCATCATCACCATCCTCATCTATTTTACGCGGCCCACTCTCCCGCACCCCGCTGTAATCCCTACTTGAACATGGTGTTGTTGCCATCCTATGATGTTTTGAGTAGATATCCTTTGTCTTTGGGTTGATTGCTGATCTAGATTGGTACGAGTTGTATGTTTTATTTTGGTGCTGTCCTATTGTGCCCTCCGTGTCACGCAAGCGTGAGGGGTTCCCGCTGTAGGTTGTTGTAATACGTTTATGATTCGCTTATAGTGGGTTGCTTGAGTGACAGAAGCATAAACCCGAGTAAGGGGGTTGTTGAGTATCGGAATAAAGAGGACTTGATGCTTTAATGCTATGGTTGGGTTTACCTTAATAATCTTTAGTAGTTGCGGATGCTTGCTAGAGTTCCAATTATAAGTGCATATGATCCAAGGAGAGAAAGTGTGTTAGCTTATGCTTCTCCCTCATATGAAATTGCAATGACGACTATCGGTCTTGTTAACAATTCCCTAGGACAATTCCGCACACCGATCCATCATTATTCCACACTCGCTATTTATAATATTTAGTAATATATTCTAACTTTATGATAACAATACGTAATTTCATATTTTAGCTCTCCGATATCATGCAAAGTTATCCTCTTCATACCCATAATGTAGTTTTATTTCTCGTTTCTAGTTGGAAGTAAACGTTCAGTGTACGTAGAGTCATATCAGTGGCAGACAAGACTTGAGAGAATATTGATCTTACCTTTAGCTCCTTGTGGGTTCGACACTCCATACTTATAACTTCCACCATTGGGAATTGCTACGATGATTCCCCGCACTTGGGGATTATCACTCGACACCTCATAGATAAGTGACTTGGGTCCAGATGAGTTTTTTTCGAAAAAGGACATTTCATTGAATTGATATATCGAGGTGATACAATCGCATCTAAAGAATGACGGCTTCTGCATAACTCGATGCACACAGCCAAGAAGTCCAACCGACCAAAAAATAAAAACGTTTTACAACATAAAAAGATAAATAAGGTCCAGCCTATGATGTGGCAGATCCTATCCGGAGATCACACCGCCATCCATGGGGGGATAAAACCTCTCTGGCCGTACGCTCCAGCCGCGTAGACGCCATCATAAAAAGGTCCCTGTCCTCCGGCCTCGGCAGGATAGACCAAGTACGGAGCCATCGCGTACATACATGAATAACCTGCATAGGAGATGAAACACATTTTTTTAAAACCACATCATTCCTGGTAAGCCACAATGCCCGGCATAAGGCAGCCGCCCCCACAAGAATATGTGCAGAAAATTGTTTATCAATACCCCTCAACCAATTGCCGAACATGTTACGAGCACTACGTGGTGGGTATAAATTTGAAGCTACTTGAACTATGGCCCAAAACGCCCGAGCGAACTTACACTCAAAAATTAAGTGCTTAATAGACTCGTCATGTTGGCAAAAGACACACGCCTTGGTGCCTTTCCAGTTGCGTCGTGCCAGGTTATCTCTAGTTAAGATGACCCCTCTGTTTAGGAACCAGGGGAATATTTTCACTCTTAGAGGGATTTTAAGCTTCCACAATTTCCTGTTATCAACCGGAACATCACAATGAACCATTCCATCATACATGGATTTACTGTAAATTTGTCATTCTGATGCAAATTCCATCAAAAGATGTCCGGTTTATCTGACAGCTGAATAGCCTCTAGACGTATGAGTAGCTCATTCCAAGCTGCCAGGCGATTTCCTAATAGATCCCTACGGAAAGAAATATCAGGGTTTTCTTGTCCCAAAACTTGTTTGATGTTGACAAATTTATGTCTAACAATCATATACAAACTCGAGTATTGCACCATGAGTGGTCTGGTCCCTAGCCAGGTGTCTTCCCAGAATCGAACCTGGGAACTGTCCCTGACCGAGAAAGTCCCAAATTGGAAAAAGAATTCCTTGGCCTTCATGACACCAGACCAAAAATGTGAGTCACCGGGTTTTCAATGGACTTGAGAAATGGCTTTGGATTCCACGTACTTATTACGAATGAGTTCCTGCCATACTCCATTCTCAGTGAGTAGCTTATAAACCCATTTGCTGAGAAGAGCAATATTTTTAATCTCAAGGTCCTGAATTCCAGGTCCCCCTTGACTTTTAGGTCGACATAATATAGTACACCTTGCCAGTCGATATTTCTTTGATTCATTATCGCACTGCCAAAAAAATTAGATCTAAACTAATCAAGACGCTGAAGAACCCCTTTCGGCAGATGGAAGAATGACAACATATATAAAACCATGTTGCTTAGGACGGAATTAATCAAGATCAACCGCCCCCCATATGACAAGAGTTTGGCTTTCCAACTGGCTAGCCATTTCTCAAGTCTCTCTTCCACGTGCTTCCACTCAGCGATAGTTAAACGCCGATAGTGTATGGGAATACCCTGATACCGAATCGGGAACTGCCCGAGCTGGCATCCAAAAATTTCAGCATACCCAGGTGCATATTCTGTAGCATCCCCGAAGCAAAAAAGTTCGCTCTTATGAAAATTAATCTTGAGGCCAGAAAGTTCCTCAAATGCACATAAAAGCAGCTTGAGATTTCTTGATTTATCTAGATCATGATCCAAGAAAAGTATCGTGTCATCCGCATATTGTAAGATAGGTAAACCCTCTTCTACCAAATGAGGAATGACGCCGCTAACCTGACCGGCCATCTTAGCCCGCGAAGGTAGTCCAGATGAGTTGGAGCAGTGGTGTGGGTCTGCGTGCTTCCCGGGGAGAGGTCTTGCCAAGGCACCGCTCGCGGCCTGTCTTTGTTCTTCTATGGCTTGAGGGCCTTGCCGTGGAGTGGCATGGCCTTGTTCCAGAGCACTGCCTCGACCCTGCAGCTACACCAGGCCGGCACGGGGAGGTACTTGAGTTTATTCTTGGAGTACTCGTCAGGTCGGTGTAGTCGCCGTGCTTCTTGACTCCAAAAGGGTTGTTTTTATCTTCTGGAGCCTCTATTGAGAAAGACGCTGCTCCTCGTAGGAGGTTGGGTCGATGCTTGCCCGTGCTTATGTCAGGGCAGCAAAAGTCAATGTTTGCTGCATTGACACGGTGGCAGGAGTGGACAGCAAGGTTGACCTGCGGTGGAGGCGCACAAGAGCAGCGCCGGCATAGAAGGAGATGAGCACGGCCGGCTGGAGAGAGGACGACGGTGTTGACACCAGATTTTGGCACAGTCAAGAACTTATTTAAAATGGACTCAAATGGAGAAGTGTTCTACATCAAAAAGTTTCGTATTGTCGATACGAACATCTTTGAAGTTTGGGCCATCGCCATCTGATCTCATCTCGAAGGCCGAAGTTGTGTTCGAAATACTGAGATTTTGTATTCAGAACACTATTCGGCACATTACACCCCCAAGACTGCCTCGTATGGAAACATGATCTACATGGATTGTCTTCGTCTCGTCGAAATGATCGATTTTGATATAAGAATCATCCCAATCTGAGTTCGTATGCAAAAGTTAGAGCCATCCGAATACAGCACTATCACGAGCCAAAAGTGGCGCGCCCCACCAGACACCCTGTCTGATGGGTAGCGCGAATAACAGCCTGTGTTGCACGAGCGATTTGACCCTCAAGATGAACTCTAATCAAAAAACGTTCAACATAAAAGTTGTTCGTCTCGTCGAAACGGTCAATATTGCTTTTGGGCTCGTTTCCATCCGAGGTCGTTTACCACCTCAAAAGTTACCCGCAAGGTGCAGCCAGTTTAAACCGAACAGTTTTGGAAAGTTCGGACAAAACCAATCCGAATTTGACTAGGGTTTTGGACGTGAATCCAAGCATTTTCCTTGCACGGGAAGTCCAGCTGCCTCTTATATACCTGAGGGGTGATGGCCGATTGAACAACACACAATGGAACAAATCATTTACCACTTTTTATCTTTTATTTTTTCTCCTTAACCCTAGTTCTTCTTCTCCTCGTTCTTCGTCTGTTCTTCTTGTTGCGGGGCGGCGAACCTCGAGGTCCTAGGGGCGATCAGGTCGACCTATGGCAGCCCATAGCCGCCGCGCGCCCAAACGGGGTCCCTCCTGGGCGTGTGGGGTTTCGGGTCCTCAAAAGCACCCGCCGGATTGCCTGCGTACCGCGCTTTCGGTCGGGTCTCCTTCGACATGAGCTGCGGTGCATCACCCTCGGCGTTGGAGGTACACGGTGACGTGTTGGTGTGCGAACACACTTTTTGGCGACTCCGCTAGGGACGAAGCTTTGAACGGTCTCCAACTCGTTCTTGCTACGAATAGATCGTCATCAAGTTGCTGCACTCTACAAAGGTAATATGAATACCCAATTCCCCTTTGTAGATGCAAAAAATCCATATGTTGTTGCTAGATCACCTATTGAGAATAATGTATTGGGTAGCCCTAGTTTTATCAATCATGCATCTAATTATGTGCAAGGGCCGATGCAAAACAATCTTCATGTTTCAAATTCTTATAAATTTAGCAACATGCAACATATGTATCCCAACTCCCATGCATCGGCAACCCCACAAATTCATATGCCGATGAGCAACATGATGAGTTCGAGTAATCAATTTGAAACACCCCAAGTTAGAATTTCTAATGCCATACAAGAAAGTGTTTCACCCTTTTATTCATCGGCAGCTAATGTGTAATATAGTAATCCAACCATGCCGATGAATGAGAGAATTGGCCATGCTACTAATGGCTATTTGGCCAGTTACTCTCAACCGTTATATGCTACACCTCATGTTAGTAATTCTTTGGCACAATACACAACTGTAGATGCTCATAATTCGGGGGCCGACAGCGCGTGCGTAGTTAATTTGGTCGGTGGTTGGTAGGTGGCCGCTTGCCACGCAGCCCCGATGCGGCCGAGAGACGTGTCCGTTCGTTGTCCGCCTGGACCCAAACCGGGCGCATGTTTGCGCTGGAAATGAATCGTGCCGGACACAAAACGGACAAGATGGTCCAGAACGCCTCGCGCTGGGCCGTGGGGTTGACCGGACGGTATGGGGTCGTGTGCTGGAGTTGGCCTACGTAAAAGATGGAGAGAGAGAGAGGTTGTGAAGGGAGGAAGAGAGAGGTGAAAAGTGAGGAGAGAAAAGATGATGCGTCCCAGGATAGAGAGAGCGCGACAGCAAGAATCTTGGGAGGGAGAGAGCGTATCATCCAGCTATATAAGAGGTTGTGACTGTTGGAACCGAGGATCGACCAACAATCACAAGAACACAAGGAGACGAGTTTTGATGGGTGCCGAACACCCACGGCGATGAACGCCGGGGCCTTTTTCTTTATCCTTCTTGATTTGGCTCAACGGATTACATGGAGGAAGTTCTATAGCCCAGGCGACCCAACGGCTGAGCAACCGACTCCAGCGACTTACGCGCACGCACGCGTGAACACTACGCCGGACTTCCCTCGCATGATTGACATGACTCAACACACGTCTTGGCGAGCCACTCGCTCCTCCACAAGACCCGGCCGTGCCTCCTTGTAGCTAGCTAGCCTGCACGTACTTAACACACACGCACGCGACACAAACGCAGGCACTAACAACCCGTGAACGCACGCAACCTCACATGTAGCTGATTTGGTTTATTTGGCTAACAATACATACCACAACGTTCAAATCCTTTGGACAATGCCGTCACGAATACCCTGGAATACTCCGCATAATTTCTATGGTCGTCGCAAAATTCCCAATGCCGTGATGCAAGTGCTGTGCCAATATTCCAGCAATGATCCAGCAATGAAAGTGAAGGGACATAAATAGCGATTTAGACATTTGTTTGAATATTAGCACAACACTTGAAGCACGCACACGGCAAGGTAAGCAAGTATATATGGTCGACAATCTCCCTAGAAAACTCTCCACTTGGTAATGCCGTATAGCTGCTGAACGAATTAATGGTGACGCCTCTGGAGATATCTACAGCTAAGCTTTGGGATCTAGTAATTTATTTCTTTGGGCAAAGCTGTTAGAGTTGTGTCGCATAGTGTACAAGGTAGGTTACAGTTGGACTTGTATCATTGGCCTCTCATATATAGTGGGGGTAAACACACGATGTAACCTATGCCAACAAAATGGCACAGGAACGCAGGGGAAGTCGGCGGCATGTGCGGACGTCCAAGGCGACCGGATGCACTATTGTAGCGGTGTCATAGGGAGGAGCGCCCATAGTCAGGCCCCGGAGATGTAGCCATATCGGTGAACCTCGTTAACAAATCTCGGTGTCATGCTCGTGTGATTGCTTGGTCCGCGGATGATCAACGGTATGCCTCGGTTTTATTCTAACAAGTGGTACCATGAGCAAGGTTCGAAGAGGCTGTGGATTGTTGATCCAGAGAAAGAAGAAGCGCCGACATAAATCTGCTGGAAGCGATTGTAATACGGGATAAATATCATTGGTGAGTTACAATCGAGGCCGGACTGGTCTTGTTGTCATATTTGAGCGGTAATCGGATCGAGAGGCAGATACGTGGCAGCCGTTTTTGAGTTACTTGGCGAAATGCGATCGAAAGCAGCGAGAGGCAAGTAGTGCGGCGGTCGATAAGTGGATCGATCGGGTGAGCATACACGAGGCGCATGTTAAGATTGCCGAGCGAAGGAAAAAAAGACCATCACATTAGGCATCCATCGGAATGCAGAGGCATGACAAAGCAAAGCAGCATCGGAAGTTGCGCCAAGGGAGCCATGACGTGAAGGCCAACAAATATTTGGTTTCGTTAGTACATGAAGGTTTTGTTTGTGTATTTGGGGCATCACGGAAAGCTCGGATAATTTTTCTCATGGTCAGCCATACAAAGAACCATGGCGTCAATGGATACCAGGTTTGAGGTGGAGAACATGACTAGACTGGAAACCTTGGGTTATGGCAGACAAAGGTAAAAATTTGTTGGTGCACTAGGGATGCTTGAAGGCGTTGCAGGAAGCCATGCCAGTTAAGATGGAATTATAAGTGATGGATGGAAATATGCAAAGATGACTTGGGAGGCCTGGATCGTGTCGTGCAGCCGGGATAGTTCGGCTGGGTCGGACTGGACAGTCTGACGGGATCGACACAAGTCGGTTGGTACAGAAGACGGTGGTGGGATCGGCGAAGAAGACATATGAGCGTGATGTTGATGGTGACCAACTTCTAGGTGTGGAAACACGCGGCACATGCCCGAGGCTTGTGCACATAAATACGAATGTTGAAGCTCGGCTCAAAATAATGAATGGATTGAGTTGGCATTTGGTGGAGGATGGTTATTTGGGCATAGGAAAGCACTGTAGAAAATGGATACTATTTGGACATGCCAAAGTGGTACTTCCTTCACAAACTGTTACTCTGAACAGAATAGGAAAATGAATATTTTTGAATTATTTTTGAACTAGGCAAGGAAGGTTTTTACATATTTGACGAAGATATGACCCAAAGAATTTATGAGATTTTTTTGGGAATTTTGGGAATGACAGAAATATAGGTTGCTTCACAACCTCGGGCAAAAACTGCCACATGGACATGACACATAGGCAAAACTGATGAGGTGGCGCCTAGTCATAGCAACCCACCACAATTTACAAGGCTATGACCATCTATATTGGTCGTTAACAACTAGAAATAAGGCAGCGGACTAGCGCTGTTAGCTTTATGACCATTTCATGTAAGGAAATTATGACCTTTCTGACCAAAATGGTCGCAATGGTTTAGGGTTTGGAGCCCCTCGAACAGCTTTTGACCAATTGGTCTCAAATGGTCATTAATCTATGACCAATTCTTCCAGGGTCACTGACAGAAGGTCATAAGTTGACATATTTCTTGTAGTGACATACTCATCAGTATAAGCTTTGCAAGAATTGTGACTAATGATTTAGTTGCGGGATGAAGTATTACAGAACGAGTAAAGATACTTTCTGGTAACGAGATTGAACTAGGTATTGAGATACCGACGATCGAATCTCGGGCAAGTAACATACCGATGACAAAGGGAACAATGTATGTTGTTATGCGGTTTGACCGATAAGGTTCTTCATAGAATATGTAGGAACCAATATGAGCATCCAGGTTCCGCTATTGGTTATTGACCGGAGACGTGTCTCGGTCATGTCTACATAGTTCTCGAACCCGTAGGGTCCGCATGCTTAACGTTCGATGACGATTGGTATTATGAGTTTATGTGATATGATGTACCTAAGATTGTGCAGAGTCCCGGATGTGATCACATACATGACGAGGAGTCTCGAAATGGTCGATACATAATGATTGATATATTGGACGACTACATTCGGACACCGGAAGTGTTCCGGAGAAGTTTCGGATAAAACCAGAGTGACGAAGGGTTACCGGAACCCCGGGGGAACTAATGGGCCTCGATGGGCCCTAGTGGAGAGAGAGAGGGGCCGGCCAGGGCAGGCCGCGCGCCCCCTCCCCTTGAGTCCGAATAGGACAAGCAAGCAGGGGGGCTTTCCTTCCCCTCTCCCTCTCCTTCCTTTCCCCTCTCTCCCTTTAGGTGGAAACCTACTAGGACTTGGAGTCCTAGTAGGATTCCCCTATTGGGGGCGCTCCCTAGGAGGGCCGGCCAGCCTCCCCCTTTCTCCTTTATATATGGGGGCAGGGGGCACCCTAGAACACACAAGTTGACAATTGTTTTAGTTGTGTGCGGTGCCCCCCCTCCACAGATTTCCACCTCGGTCATATCGTCGTAGTGCTTAGGCGAAGCCCTGCGCCGATAACTTCATCATCACTGTCGGTGTCAAAACCGGCGGATCTCGGGTAGGGGGTCCCGAACTGTGCGTCTAGGCGGATGGTAACAGGAGACAAGGGACACGATGTTTTTTACCCAGGTTCGGGACCTCTCGATGGAGGTAAAACCCTACTCCTGCTTGATTAATATTGATGATATGGGTAGTACAAGAGTAGATCTACCACGAGATATGAGAGGCTAAACCCTAGAAGCTAGCCTATGGTATGATTGTTGTTCGTCCTACGGACTAAAACCCTCCGGTTTATATAGGCACCGAAGAGGGTTAGGGTTACACAGAGTCGGTTACAATGGTAGGAGATCTACATATCTGTATCGCCAAGCTTGCCTTCCACGCCAAGGAAAGTCCCGTCCGGACACGGGACGAAGTCTTCAATCTTGTATCTTCATAGTCCAGGAGTCCGGCCAAAGGTCATAGTTCGGCTATCCGGACACCCCCTAATCCAGGACTCCCTCAGTAGCCCCCGAACCAGGCTTCAATGACGACGAGTCCGGCGCTTAGATAGTCTTCGGCATTGCAAGGCGGGTTCTTCTCCAAATCCTGTGTACCTGTTGAATAGCGTCCGACTTCTTATAAATATTGCACTCTTCGGCTTCCACGCCCAATAATGGCCATCTTCCACGTGTTGAACGAATGCGAAAAGCCAGGGTATTTTTACATTTACCCCCTAGCTGCGCAAATGAGCTGCCTATAAAAGAGACGAGGATCTAGATCCGAATCACACCATCACCCCTTCGCGAGCATTCATCAAGTGTGGGGTATAGCTTGAAAAATTGTGAATGCCTCTCGCCCTAATAGTGCGTGATATCCGCTGCTGAACGGGGCCACTTGGAACGTGACCTCCTCGGACCTGTAATTATCCGGCGTGCCGAACACCACATCAAGTGTGATTTTTCCTGTACAGCATGCTTCCTGACTGGGGATTATTCCTCTAAAGGTTGTGCTGCTTCGCTCAATGCGGCTCCAGTCTATTTCCATTATTCGGAGGGTTTCCTCGTAAATGATGTTCAATCCGCTGCCACCATCCATGAGTACCTTGGTAAGGCTAAAGCCGTCCACTATTGGACTGAGGACCAATGCGGCTGGTGCTCGGGCTGTTCGGAATTTAGGTTCGTCACTCGCATTAAAGGTAATAGCCGTGTCACTCCATGGGTTTATTGTTGCTACTTGGTAGACTTCGGCAAGGCTGCAGAGTGATCGTTTCCGCATATTATTTGATGTGAAAGTCTCGAAGACTGTTAATACCGTACTGGTGTCCCTGGGCTGGTGCTCTGGAGTTAGAAGCTCTTTGCCACTTTTTGCCACCTGCCGTAGTATCCAACATGCTCTAAGGCTATGAGTTGGAGTGGCGCCCTCTGTATTATGAATTTTGCATGGTCCATTGAGCCATCCTTCCAGTATGGTTCCATGCCCTATAGAGGATTTTTGGTTTTTGGTGTTTAACCCAGGTGCCTGGCGATAATGCACCCTTTTATTTCGGACTGGGGTTGTATTCGGGGCCGGATTGTCCCAAAATTTTATTTCGGTTTTCTAGGCGCTTTCCATCGCACAGTACTTTCGTACTATGGACGCCAAGTCAGCGAAGCTTGTAATTTCACGACGACTTACGGCGTTGAGGATTCCCTTGTCCATGCAATTATTGCAGAATAATGAAATTGCGTCCTCCTCGCGGCAGTCCTTTATCCTGTTCATAACCAGGAGGAATCTGGCCCAGTAATGGTGTACTGTTTCTGTGGGCTCTTGCCGGGTTTGGGATAGATTGCTTATGTTTGGGTGGGCAGGTGGAATTAAATTCGGAACCCCGTCCAATTTAAGACTCAGGGGGCAAGAAGTTTCCAAACTTGGAAGCTTGGGTTCTCGGATGTTGTCCAATGAATCTAGCCCGCTGCCTGGCTTTAGGTTCAGGGCTTGAGTAACGTCCTCTCCTTCGGGGGAATCCGGCAAGGAGGGATCAGGAATCCGGACATAGCTAGTCCTTAAGATAGAAGAAGGGTCGCCGTATTGTTCCTCTACCACAGCAACGTGGTGGGTAACCTGGGGAGAGTTAATCTCTCTCACATCGGGTTTAGGCCCAATCTGATCGTAGTTTGTAGCGACTCCCAGGGCGGCGATGCGATCCAAGAGCTCGTTTAAGGAAGAAAGCTCCATCGGAACTAACTGCTCGGCGAGTTCCAAGTTAACATGAAGATTGCTTTCGATGACCCGAGAAGTCATCGTTGGCGCGGCAGCCGAACAGGCGGTCATAAGAAGTCCGCCTAGCCGAAGAGTTTGGCCAGCAGCCAAAGCTCCTTTAGCAATAGAGCCGTCTTTAAAGACGGGATGAGGCATCCTTCCTGATGGCGACGGCACAGAGGAACTCTCAATGAAAGCACCAATGTCGGTGTCAAAACCGGCGGATCTCGGGTAGGGGGTCCCGAACTGTGCGTCTAGGCGGATAGTAATAGGAGACAAGGGACACGATGTTTTTTACCCAGGTTCGGGACCTCTCGATGGAGGTAAAACCCTACTCCTGCTTGATTAATATTGATAATATGGGTAGTACAAGAGTAGATCTACCACGAGATCAGAGAGGCTAAACCATAGAAGCTAGCCTATGGTATGATTGTTGTTCGTCCTACGGACTAAAACCCTCCGGTTTATATAGGCACCAAAGAGGGTTAGGGTTACACAGAGTCGGTTACAATGGTAGGAGATCTACATATCCGTATCGCCAAGCTTGCCTTCCACGCCAAGGAAAGTCCTGTACGGACACGGGACGAAGTCTTCAATCTTGTATCTTCATAGTCCAGGAGTCCGGCCAAAGGTCATAGTTCGGCTATCCGGAAACCCCCTAATCCAGGACTCCCTCAGTAGCCCCCGAACCAGGCTTCAATGACGACGTGTCCGGCGCTTAGATTGTCTTCGGCATTGCAAGGAGGGTTCTTCTCCAAATCCTGTGTACCTGTTGAATAGCGTCCGGCTTCTTATAAATATTGCACTCTTCGGCTTCCACGCCCAATAATGGCCATCTTCCATGTGTTGAACGAATGCGAAAAGACAGGGTATTTTTACATTTACCCCCTAGCTGCGCAAATGAGCTGCCTATAAAAGAGACGAGGATCTAGATCCGAATCACACCATCCCCCCTTCGCGAGCATTCATCACGTGTGGGGTATAGCTTGAAAAACTGTAAATGCCTCTCGCCCGAATAGTGCGTCATATCCGCTGCTGAACGGGGCCACTTGGAACGTGACCTCCTCGAACCTGTAATTAACCGGCGTGCCGAACACCACATCAAGTGTGATTTTTCCTGTACAGCATGCTTCCCGATTGGGGATTATTCCTCTAAAGGTTGTGCTGCTTCGCTCAATGTGGCTCCAGTCTATTTCCAATTTTCGGAGGGTTTCCTCGTAAATGAGGTTCAGTCCGCTACCACCGTCCATGAGTACCTTGGTAAGGCGAAAGCCATGCACTATTGGACTGAGGACCAATGCGGCTGGTGCTCGGGCTGTTCGGAATTTAGGTTCGTCACAGGCATTAAAGGTAATAGCCGTGTCACTCCATGGGTTAATTGTTGCTACTTGGTGGACTTCGGCAAGGCTGCGGAGTGATCGTTTCCGCATATTATTTGATGCGAAAGTCTCGAAGACTGTTAATACCGTACTGGTGTCCCTGGGCTGGTGCTCTGGAGTTAGAAGCTCTTCGCCACTCTTGGCCACCTGCCGTAGTATCCAACATGCTCTAAGGCTATGAGTTGGAGTGGCGCCCTCTGTACTATGAATTTTGCAGGGTCCATTGAGCCATCCTTCCAGTACGGTTCCATGCCCTATAGAGGGTTTTTGCTTTTTGGTGTTTAACCCAGGTGCCTGGCGATAATGCACCCTTTTATTTCGGACTGGGGTTGTATTCGGGGCCGGATTGTCCCAAAATTTGATTTCGGTTTTCCAGGCGCTTTCCATCGCATAGTACTTTCGTACTATGGACGCCAAGTCAGCGAAGCGTGTAATTTCATGACGACTTACGGCGTTGAGGATTCCCTTGTCCATGCAATTATTCCAGAATAATGAAATTGCGTCCTCCTCGCGGCAGTCCTTTATCCTGTTCATAACCAGGAGGAATCTGGCCCAGTAATGGTGTACTGTTTCTGCGGGCTCTTGCCGGATTTGGGATAGATCGCTTATGTTTGGGTGGGCGGGTGGAATTAAATTCGGAGTTTGGCCAGCAGGTCATAAGAAGACCGCCTAGCCGAAGAGTTTGGCCAGCAGCCAAAGCTCCTTTAGCAACAGTGCCGTCTTTAAAGACGGGATGAGGCATCCTTCCTGATGGCGACGGCACAGAGGAACTCTCAATGAAAGCACCAATGTCGGTGTCAAAACCGGTGGATCTCGGGTAGGGGGTCCCGAACTGTGCGTCTAGGCGGATGGTAACAGGAGACAAGGGACACGATGTTTTAGACCCAGGTTCGGGACCTCTCGATGGAGGTAAAACCCTACTCCCACTAGTGCAGAACCGGGCATTAGCACCGGTTCGTAAGGCCCTATAGTGCCGGTTACATAACCGGCACTAATTTGTGGTCACTAAAGGCCCCCCCCCTTTAGTACCGGTTCAGCACGAACCGGTGCTAAAGGGCAACCACGTGGCACGACCCAGCTTCGGGGACCTAGAGCCCTTTAGTACCGGTTGGTAAGACCAACCGGTACTATAAGGTTTGGAGGGTTTTTAGTTTTATGGTTTCTTTTTCATTTAATTTTGTGTTTCCATTTTAATTCATTTTCGTTTGCTGGTATTTTACGATACTACACATTGTACACGTTATATATATATATATATATATATATATATATATATATATATATATATATAAATAGAATTTCTAGTAGAACCAATCATGCATATATATATCACATCAATGTCTCACAAATTAAACCACCATATTAATTAATTCACACATACACACATGTATAGTTATATACAATTTCTTCTACATATGAATGTTGCCTTCGGAGCCAGTGGCATTAGCCTAATTGGTGCCTTCGGAGCACGATGACAATTGAAAGTGGTTTTCATGGGGGCGGTAGCGGGTAATAGAATTCTCCATTCGGATTTATGACCTGGTCGAGCAAAAATCCCGCTATTTCCTCTTGAAGTGCTTCTACGCGCTCCCTTTCTATGAGCTTCTCCTGCACCTCTTTGAACTGTTAAGAAGGAGATCAATATGCATGTGTATTAGTTGTGTGACTAGATATCGATAATGGTGTAAAAATTGTGAATAGTTGTCACATCCCTAGCTGCTGGTAGTGCTCTAGGCTAGCTCATGTGTGCATCATGTTTAAATTCTGAAAATTTGAACTGAGGGAATTTTGGAAGCCTCAAAAACTTAAATAAAAGAGGGGCAAAAACCCTAGAAATCTCATTCATTGCTCCAAAATGCTCTTCTTAAATGTTTGATAATTTTTGGTAGGGGTTCTGGTCCCAACCAAAATATTGAACATTTTTAAGGAATTATTTTTGGGATTTTGGATTTAATTCATTAGCTATTTGAATTTGAGTTATATTCATATAATTAGAATATAATTTCAAATACCCCTGATATATTTTATAAGCTTTTGGAAAAGTCCATCTAGCAATATAAAATATTCAGAGGAGTTTTTGGCATTGTTTGAATTATTTTTAAATTCAAAACAGTGGCAAAATATATTAAATAAAAATAAACAGAACAGAAAAATAAAGAGCAGAAGCCTACCTGGCGCTTACCTGTCCAGCCCAGCCGGCCCAGCTCCTCCCGCTGGCCCAGCCCACCGCCGCCTCCCTCCCCTGTTGTCTTCCTCCCTGCCAGGAGGACGGCGCGCGCGGCCACGCGCCCCGGCCACCTCCTGCTTCCCGGCCACCTCCTGCTTCCCCCCCGGCCTCCCTAGCGACGCCACGACGAGGCCTCGTGTCCCCTCGCTCCTCTTCCTCCCCCGCTGCATCCCCTCTCTCCTCTGCTCCCTCTCTCTCGCCCGAACCCGAACGCAGCCATCGCCGCCGACTAGAACCACCGCGGCCACAGGCCCTCCCTCGCCTCGCCGACGTGTCCATGGCCTCCGCCTCAACGCCCTCGTCCTTCCCGTCGACTCACTCGACGCCGGACGCCGTAGCCGCCACCCCTTGCTCGCCCGTACGCGCCGCCGCCTGTGACCGCCGCTGTCAGGACCCCGACTCGATGTCACATCGATCTAGCCGGTAACACCTCATATCACTTTGCGGCCTCACGCACGGTATCCCCACGGGTGTCGCCTTACCTTTGCCTGTGACCGTTTGCGCCTTTTGGCTCACGTATATGATAGTGTCGCTAGCATCCATATGATAAGGAGCCCGGGCTGACATGACTAGTCGTAAACCCAAAGTGGCACAGACTTACAGGGACAGGCATCCATGACCCAGCTTCGAACATGTCGGTCATCAGCAAGTGGGTCCGGGCTGTAGCACTGGGCTAGCAGGACTCTGGTAAACCGGGCTGTAGCGGGCTAACAGGACTCCGGTACTCAATGCGTGACATTTCCCCGAAGGGACAGACACAGGAACGAAGGACACATGCCGGCCAGCCTAAGTGTTCCAGAGCAGTAGCAAGCTACCATGGCTCAGCGGTAACACTAGGAGACATTTCCCGGTAAGAGAGGCTACTAAAGATAAACAACTAGGTAGTCAGATCCCACACATACCAAGCATTTCAATCATACACACAATATGCTCGATATGTGCAAATACAACGAAGCATCACAACATGACTCTACGACACAAGTACTTTATTTAAGGCTCAGGGAGCCATACATAACATACACAAAGGTACGGGTCTCACGACCCAACATTCAAGTCATACAGTCATACAAACCAGCAGCGGAAGTAACTTGTCTGAGTACAGACAACTAGTAAAATAAAAGAGGCTTGGAAAGCCTAGCTATACTACGTGGTCCTTCACAAGCTCAGGGTCACCACCTGGGCCTTTAGCCTACTCGTTGATGTCAACGTCTACATAGAACCCATCAGAAGGGGTTGCAGCGTCTTCTGTAAAATGTAGATTATAGCAACATGAGTACAAAGGTACTCAGCAAGACTTACATCAGATCCTACATACATGCATATTATCAAGAAGGGTTGGTGGAGTTATTGCAGCAAGCCAGCTTTGACTCTTGGCTAGACTATCCTACGATACTTCAACTTGAAATGGTTTTGCGCACACGAGTCCACTACTTACCACTTCAATACACTACCGAGGATCCGCCTCCGACTTCCTACGGAAGAGCCATCCTCGGCACTCACACTTATCTTGAGGCTTTTAGCAGTTTCCATTTACTTGTCTATGAACTGTATAGGCAACCAAGTAGTCCTTTACCGCGGACGCGGCTATTCGAATAGATTATGATAACCCTGCAGGGGTGTAATTCTTCATACACGCTCTCACCACTTACCGTCGTTTACACGACATGTACTCGGCAACCTTCAAGCGGAAGCCCAACGTGGGTGTCGGCCACGACCTACCTAATCACCTAAGCCTCCAGTCCAGGTTTATCGCCTATCCAGGTTCCATCCGCAGGGAGTCCGGCCGAGGTTTCCCATACGGCCCCGAACGATGTGAACAGGGTTCCCGAGATACCTAACGGGTATTCGATACACCGTGCCACGTACCTACCGCATCACAGCCCACCCCTACGGTCAGCGTTGTCCACGGCCTCCAGTAGGATACAAACACCAGAAACTACTTGCAACTCCTGGACGGAGAACTAGGGTGAATAAGAAGCCGAGAGGGTCCATTGGTTTCGGGCCCAATGCATGGTAGTAGCTGATTCTTAAATCACACATACATATCTCAGTGCTTAAGGTCGGCTTCAATGAAACAACCCACCATGTACTCCTACATGGCCTCTCATCGATACCTTTACCAAATCATGTTCACCACACCACTCTCATTACCGACATAATTATTTCACTCTAGCCCATCACCCAGATGAACCAGACCTGACACGACTCTAAGCATAGCAGGCATAGCAAGGTAGGAACAACACATACATATGGCTCAACCAACTCCTACACATGCTAGTGGGTTTCATCTAGTTACTGTGGCAATGACAGGTCATGCAGAGGAAATGGGTTCAACTACCGTAGCACACAGCAGTTTGAAACGCGTTGTCTTAATGCAGTAAAAAAGAGCAGGAGCGAGAACATGGGATTGTATCGATATGATCAAATGGTTGGTTGCTTGCCTGATGGTTCGTTGCACTGATACGGTTCTTCGTTAGGGTAATCACGGTACTCCTCGGAGGCAGAACCTGTCGCAAAGGACACCGATACACAACCATCACCAAACAATGTGCAACAATATGATGCATGCATGAAACATGGCAATATGAGTGTGTTGGGCTAATGCAACTAAAACCAGAAGGGTTTGAACAAATTTGAATCAAAGATTCAAATTTCAAACTCAAACATGGCCTTTTAAAGTGCTTTTCCTTGTTCTGCTTAAAACATCAATTTAACTTGTTTGATCATGCATGAAAATAGTACAGATGGATAGATTGGATTTTTCTGATCATTTTTCATATATAATTTGTCTAATTTGGAGTTACAAAATAAAAGTTATGAATTTTTGAAGTTTAAATAATATTCTGGAATTTCCTGATTTAAATTAAATCCAGAAATATAAATATTGCGCCAGCATGACGTCAACATGACGTCAGTGGTCAACTGCGGCTGGCTGGGGTCAAACCTGACGTGTGGGGTCCACACGTCAGTGACAGGGGGGTTTAACAGGGTTAATTTAATCCTAATTAGGAATTAGTGGCGCTGGGGCCCACTGGTCAGTGTCAGGGGGGTTAATTAAGCGGTGATTAGCGCTAATCTAACCACCTGGCCGACGGGGCCCACGCGTCAGTGACCCTGGGGTGGTCAAACCCCAGGTCAAACAGGTCAAACCCACCGGCGACATGACGCCGGTGAGGCCCGAGACGGCGGCGCGATGCGGAAACGCGCTACAGGGCACGGGCGAGGCCGTGCTTGGGCTCGTTGGAGAGCCCTTGCTCCCGCGCGTCGAACGGTGGTGGTGGCCGTGCCTGAGGTGGCCGGTACCGACGACGGCGAGCTCGTGAGCGGCGGCCGGAGTTCGGCCAACGGCGGGTTAGGCGATGCAGGGCGCTAGGGGAGGCGTTGGTGCGTGCTACGTGCTCCTGGTGAGGTGTGGAGCACGATGGTGTGCTCGGCTTCGAACTACAACGGCTCCAGCCACGGCGGCGACGAGGCACGGCTGCGGCGAGCTTCGGAGCTCAAGGGGACGGCAACTATAGGATGCTAGGGACGACGGGGCAAGGGGGAATCGGGTCAGCGGCTCACCGCGGAGCTGCAGGGATGGTTAGCGGGCTCGGGGACGTCCGGTAGCTCTCGATTCGACGGCGACGATCTCCGGTGGCCGAGGAGGGGAACGGCGACGTGGGCGGCGACGCAGGGCTTCCGGAGGCCCGTGGATCGATGGGAAGGAAGAGGGGGTCGAGGCGGAGCCTCTGGGCTAGTCGGGGGAGCGAGGGAAGGGCGGTGGCTGCAGCTACGGTGAACGGCGTCGGCGGCTGCGCTCTGCTTCGGAAGAGGGGGCGAGGGAGGCGAAGCAGGGAGAGAGGGAAGAGGTGCACGGGAGAGTGAGGGGGGTCAGGGGGATCGGGACGGCCTGCGGAAGTCGTCCACGTGGCCAGGAGCTCGTCGGCAAGCAGGAGGTGGCCGCGCGGCCGTGCGCGTGCGAGCACGCAGCAGCTTCGGGGCGAGGGGAGGAAGACGACGGAGGGCTGCAGTGGTGGGCTGGGCCGCCTGCTGGCTGGGCCGGCCAGCTGGCTGGGCCGGACAGGGAGGAGCCCAGGTAAGGTTCTCCCTTTTATTTATTTCTGTTTTCTAATTTTTAATACTTCTGCAACTTAGTTGAATTAAATAAAATACCTAGGCAACTTCAAAAATCACCAAACTACTCCTGGTCCATAGTTGGATTATTTCCAACATGAAACATTTTAGTTTGGAGATATTTGAGCATTTAAATATTTTATATAATTTTAAATGCCCAAATTCAAATATTTATGATTTAATTCAAAAAACCCTAGGATGGCCTAGGAAAATGTGCACCACTTTTGGCAGAGGTTCTGAACCAAGACAAAAATGATGGGCATTTTAGAAGGGCATTTCAGGTTCATTGAAAATGTTTTTAGTAAACCCTAATTGGTTTCAGAGGGGACTGGGGGTTCTGTCATCCCCATTTCAGGTTTCTGATGAAAAGGTAAACATGATGCAACACTCTAATGCATGGCTAACTAGGATGTGACAACTCACCCCCACTCAAAAGAATCTCGTCCCGAGATTTGGGTTCCTCCGGGAAGAAGGCGGGATACTCGAGTCGAAGACGATCCTCCCTTTCCCAAGTTGCTTCATCTTCAGAATGGTGCGACCATTGAACTTTGAGAAACTTGATATTATGACGTCGGGTGGTACGTTCGGCCTGATCGAGGATGCGAATGGGGTACTCTCGATATGTAAGATTATCTTGGAGATCAAGCGTTTCGTGGTCCACTCCACGGATAGGATCCGAGAAGCAACGCCTGAGTTGAGAAACGTGGAAGACATCGTGGACTCTGGAGAGGTGCGGAGGTAGTTCCAACTGGTAGGCAACTTCTCCTCGTTTGGCGAGAATGCGAAAAGGTCCAATGTATCGAGGAGCCAATTTGCCTTTGATACCGAAACGATGGGTTCCCTTCAGAGGGGTGACCCGAAGATAAGCCTTCTCGTCAACCTCGAAAGTCATAGCCTTATGTTTTCGGTCATATTGACTCTTTTGACGGGATTGGGCTGTTTTCAACTTTTCACGAACGATGCGAACTTGTTCTTCTGCTTCCTGAATCATGTCCGGGCCAAAGAATTGTCTTTCCCCGGTCTCTGACCAGTTAAGGGGTGTTCGACACCGTCGTCCATAGAGAACTTCAAAAGGGGCTTTACCCAAGCTAGATTGATAGCTGTTGTTGTAAGCGAATTCGGCAAATGGAAGGCACTTCTCCCAGTCCATTCCGAATGAGATAACAGAGGCTCGAAGCATGTCTTCTAGAATCTGGTTGACGCGTTCCACTTGACCACTCGACTGAGGGTGGAAAGCGGTGCTAAAAGAGAGACGGGTCCCCATAGCATTTTGGAAGCTTTCCCAAAATCGAGAGGTGAAAAGACTTCCTCGATCCGAGTTAATTTCCAAAGGAACACCATGGAGAGACACTATACGGGAGATGTATAAGTCGGCCAGCTGACTAGCGGTTATACTCTCACGAACAGGTAAGAAATGGGCTACTTTGGAAAGACGATCGACAACGACGAAGATAGCATTATTCCCTCTCTTGGTCCTGGGAAAACCGGTAATGAAATCCATACCAATTTTATCCCATTTCCATTCAGGAATAGCTAAGGGTTGAAGGGTGCCAGCAGGCCGTTGATGCTCTGCTTTTACACGACGACAGACGTCGCAATTAGCAATATACTGAGCAATTTCTCTCTTCATCCTAGTCCACCAGAACCTCTGGCGTAGGTCCTGATACATCTTAGTACTACCGGGATGAATGGTGAGAGGAGATTCATGAGCTTCCTTAAGGATTAATCGCCTCAGGTTTCGCACTTTGGGAACCACTAGTCGATCCCCGAAGTATACGACCCCTTGATCATTAATGGAGAAGCAATTCGCAATTCCTTTCTGAATGTTTCTCTTGATGCGGGAGATTCCCGGATCTACCTTCTGTGCTTTGATAATCTGATCCGTAAGGGTAGGTTTTGCCACCAAGGTGGAAAGAAAACCTTGAGGAACAATGTGAAGGTTAAGCTTCCGAAATTCCTTATGGAGAAGCGGTTGACTTTGTTGTAACATCAGGTTGTTACAATAAGATTTACGACTTAGCGCATCAGCCATGACGTTGGCTTTCCCTGGGGTGTAGGTTATTCCTAAGTCGAAGTCTGTGATCAATTCAACCCAACGTCTTTGCCTGAGATTCAGATCCGGTTGGGTGAAAATGTACTTCAGACTTTGGTGATCAGTGAATATTTCGCAACGGTTACCGAGGAGGTAATGTCGCCAGGTCTTAAGTGCATAGACTACGGCTGCAAGCTCTAGATCATGAGTAGGATAATTCTCCTCATGTGGGTGCAATTGCCGTGAAGCGTAGGCAATTACGTGTCGATCTTGCATGAGAATGCAACCTAGTCCTTGTCGCGAGGCGTCGCAGTAGATAACAAAGTCCTTGGAGAAGTCTGGCGGTACCAGTACGGGAGCAGAGGTCAGGCGTCTTTTCAGTTCCTGAAAGCTGTGCTCACATTGTGGAGTCCATTCGAACTTCTTATCTTTCTTGAGGAGTTCGGTTAGAGGTTTAGCAACCTTGGAGAAGTTCTCGACAAAGCGACGACAATAGCTCGCTAAGCCCAGAAAACTCCGAACTTGCTTGACCGATTCAGGTGGAGTCCAATTAAGGACGGCTTGAACTCGCTCAGGGTTAACAGCAATACCTTTACCAGATATTACATGACCCAGATAGGTCACTTCTGACAACCAGAATTCACATTTAGAAAATTTGGCATAAAGGCGATGCTCTCGAAGTTTCTTCAACACTAGCCTTAGATGTTCGGCATGTTCTTCCTCGTTCTTGGAGTAGATGAGTATATCATCGAGGTAAACCACGACGAATTTATCCAAATACTCCATGAAGATTGAGTTCATTAACCGAGAAAAAGTGGCTGGAGCGTTGGTTAATCCGAAGGACATGACGGTGTACTCGTATTGGCCATAACGAGTAACAAAGGCCGTTTTAGGAATGTCCCCGTTTCTGATTTTGATTTGATGGTAGCCCAACCTCAAATCCATCTTGGAGAAGACTGAGGATCCAGCGAGCTGATCATAAAGGTCGTTGATCCTGGGGAGCGGATATTTGTTCTTGATTGTGACCAAATTGACAGGTCGGTAATCTACAACCATCCGGTCCGTACCATCCTTCTTCTTGACGAATAGGACGGGGCAAGCCCACGGAGATGAACTAGGGCGGATGAAACCCTTTTTCAAGGACTCATCGAGTTGTTTCTTAAGCTCGGCTAGTTCTAGTGGTGCCATCTTATAAGGTCTTCTAGCAATCGGAACGGTTCCTGGGATGAGGTCTATTACGAACTCAACATCCCTGTCAGGTGGAACACCTGGCAATTCCTCTGGGAAGACATCCGGGAAGTCACGGACTACCGGAACGTCCTCAAGATCTGGCAAAGGGCTGGCGTTAAGAGAATATAATTGTCGCTTGGCTATTCGGGTTAAGACATTGACTATCTTGCCCGAAGGATGAGTGAGTTGAACAGTCCTAGAGAAGCAATCAATTTGGGCATGATGAGCCGACATCCAGTCCATACCCAGAATGATATTAATATCTGAAGATTTAAGGGCTATCAAAGACGCGAGGAAAACAAGTCTGTCGACTTGGATTTCATTTCCATGGCTTACTCTAGAAGTTTGCCATTTGGATCCCGGAGTTTGAATTACCATAGAGGTTGGCATATCACCGAATGCGACGTTATGCAAACGAGCATAATTTTCGGATATAAAAGAATGAGAGGCTCCTGTATCGAAAATAACAGATGCCGGGTGGCAATTAACAAGAAGTGTACCGAGAACGACGTTGGGATCCTCTTGAGCTTCTTCGGCAGAGATACAGTTGACATGGCCACGTGAAGCGGTGACCGGCTTGGCGTGGAATACTTTTCCCTGTCGGCTTGCCACGGCCAACAGCTTTAGCAGACTGGTTGGGGTTGGTCTGGGGACACTCACGCATATAGTGGCCAGATTCCCCACACTTGAAACAAGTCACGGAACTGGTACGTGGAGGAGCATTGTTGGTTGGACCCCCATAGGGCTTGGCTGGAGCAGACTGTTGAGCAGGGCGAGGCGCCTGGAAAGATGGCCTCGGTGTGAACCTGGGTGGCAGGGCGGTGTTGGGCACCCACACGCGGCGCTTCTGAGGACCAGCACCGGATGAGGAACCCATGTCACGGCCATGCTTGCGTGTTGCGTCATAGTCAGTCTGACCAGTTTCAGCACTGATGGCTTTGTTGACAAGTTTCTGAAAAGATGTGCACTCATGCAGACGGAGGTCGCGGCGAAGCTCAGGACTAAGTCCCTTACGGAACCTTGCTTGCTTCTTGGCATCAGTAGAAACTTCCTCAGTTGCATATCGTGCGAGGTTACCAAACTCCCTGCTGTAAGCATCCACAGAAAGTCGGCCTTGGGTGAAACTGCAAAATTCCTCACGTTTACGGTCCATGAGACCCTCCGGAATGTGATGTTCACGGAAAGCCTCGCTGAATTCAGCCCAAGTAGTGACATGGCCTGCTGGGCGCATAGCTCCATAATTCTCCCACCATAGACTGGCGGGGCCTTCAAGATGATATGCAGCAAAGGTGACCTTGTCAGCCTCCGCTACCAGCGCGGAACGCAGTTTGTGAGCGATACTGCGAAGCCAGTCATCAGCGTCGAGAGGCTCGACGGAGTGGTGGAACGTGGGTGGATGTAATTTGATAAAATCACTGAGTGACACCACGTTAGTCCTCTGATGGTGTGCTGTGTTCTGTTCAATACGCTCCAACAAACGGTTGGTCTCCCGCTTGTTTCTCTCAGCTTCCATCATAACCTCGGCTAGGGAAGGAGGATGAGGCAGATTTGCATCCCTGACTTCACTGCCTTCGGCCTGCTCTTGAGGAGCAGGGTTAGTGCGCGTGTTGACCATCCTAGGTAAACAAGACAATGATTTAGTCAGGATGATAAAATTCCGACATAGGATATAAAATGTAAGGAATAACTCGAAATGCAAGATGATCATCCGTATGACATGGTAAATACAGAAACTGCTTCTTTATTCCATCGTCATACACACCATACAGGGTTTAGTACAAGACCAAACAAAGTACTATTACGGTGAAAGAGGATTACATCTCATCGGAGGCATTCCAAGCTCCTATACATTATTTTTCTACTCCTCCGGAAAGAGTACAAACTAGGTCATATCCCACGAGTCACGCGGGACGATAGATGACACAGCTAGTGCGAACTAGTGATACTACCACTAACTCAGACCGATCCGTAATAGTCCTCGTAGAAGTCACCTCCATAGCCTGGAAGCTCAACATGATCATCCGGAAACAGACGATCTCGCGGAGCTTGTGGACCATAGGGGCTAGGATGAGGTCTTGGACCAACAGACGGTGGCCTGCGGGGACCGCGAGGTGGGGTGATGCCTCCTACATCACGCCAACCCATCACGTCTGGCAGAGCAGATCTCACAGGATAGAGATCGCGCATATCCGAATATCCAGCTTGCACCGCCGGTGCAAACCGAGTCAATGTGGCCCAGTGGTCAGCACGGGTATTGAAGAGCTCTAACCTCAAGGCCCGATTTTCACGGTCCTTATCCTCGAGCATCTCAGCAGTGGTGCGAGTCCGTGAATCCTCCTGGGTGGGGTCAGCATAGATAGCCTGGAGATACCCTTGTGCTCCCGGAAGTGATCCTGGCATATACCGGAAATCAGAGTCCCGAAATAGACCAGATCTGACTCGCATGATGGTCATCATAGAGTAGGCGGCGTCCTGCACAGCCATCTCAATAGTAACCCCGAGTCCATAGGAGCAGTGAAGGGGCTCGGTGGATCCAGGATAAGATGGAAATATCCTGACAGTGCAGAGATACTGGCTTTGATTAAAGTCTCGGAATTGCTCTTCGACCGTGTACTCAGGATACCAGCGGTATCCAGCCTCAGTCATTACCCTGACCAACTTGGCAGTATGGCCGGGTACATCTAGGCATCGAGTCAGGCGAACCACTTGATTAAGGTCGCGAGTGGCCATCTGAAAGCACAATCATAATGCAAAGGCATTAGAATTTCTAGCAAAATTTCGGCAGCATAACAGCTGTAAATGCTCAAGAAGGATTTTGAGACATTTGACAAAGGATTTCATACACACTCAACATCATCATATCAAAGTTCTGAGACCATCCTAACAACATAATGTGGTAGAAGAACTGAACTAGGCTTGTATCCATCATACCTATAAGGTACTACTGATTAGTAACACGTGATCCTGATAGAGAGAATAGATCCTAATTCCTTAACCCCCGGTGGAAGAATAGACTGACTCAGATCAGAATGTCATAAGATAAAGGAGTAAAAGAGCCTTACGTTCCAACCCACAAACAATTCCCCTACATATAACTAAAGAATTTCTAGACTCAACATCGACCAGTTTGGCTTGGAGAACCTACAGGCAGTCCGGCTCTGATGCCAACGCTGTCAGGACCCCGACTCGATGTCACATCGATCTAGCCGGTAACACCTCATATCACTTTGCGGCCTCACGCACGGTATCCCCATGGGTGTCGCCTTACCTTTGCCCGGGACCGTTTGCGCCTTTTGGCTCACGTATATGATAGTGTCGCTAGCATCCATATGATAAGGAGCCCGGGCTGACATGACTAGTCGTAAACCCAAAGTGGCACAGACTTACAGGGACAGGCATCCATGACCCAGCTTCGAACGTGTCGGTCATCAGCAAGTGGGTCCGGGCTGTAGCACTGGGCTAGCAGGACTCCGGTAAACCGGGCTGTAGCGGGCTAACAGGACTCCGGTACTCAATGCGTGACATTTCCCCGAAGGGACAGACACAGGAACGAAGAAGGACACATGCCGGCCAGCCTAAGTGTTCCAGAGCAGTAGCAAGCTACCATGGCTCAGCGGTAACACTAGGAGACATTTCCCGGTAAGAGAGGCTACTAAAGATAAACAACTAGGTAGTCAGATCCCACACATACCAAGCATTTCAATCATACACACAATATGCTCGATATGTGCAAATACAACGAAGCATCACAACATGACTCTACGACACAAGTACTTTATTTAAGGCTCAGGGAGCCATACATAACATACACAAAGGTACGGGTCTCACGACCCAACATTCAAGTCATACAGTCATACAAACCAGCAGCGGAAGTAACTTGTCTGAGTACAGACAACTAGTAAAATAAAAGAGGCTTGGAAAGCCTAGCTATACTACGTGGTCCTTCACAAGCTCAGGGTCACCACCTGGGCCTTTAGCCTACTCGTTGATGTCAACGTCTACATAGAACCCATCAGAAGGGGTTGCAGCGTCTTCTGTAAAATGTAAATTATAGCAACATGAGTACAAAGGTACTCAGCAAGACTTACATCAGATCCTACATACATGCATATTATCAAGAAGGGTTGGTGGAGTTATTGCAGCAAGCCAGCTTTGACTCTTGGCTAGACTATCCTACGATACTTCAACTTGAAATGGTTTTGCGCACACGAGTCCACTACTCACCACTTCAATACACTACCGAGGATCCGCCTCCGTCTTCCTACGGAAGAGCCATCCTCGGCACTCACACTTATCTTGAGGCTTTTAGTAGTTTCCATTTACTTGTCTATGAACTGTATAGGCAACCAAGTAGTCCTTTACCGCGGACGCGGCTATTCGAATAGATCATGATAACCCTGCAGGGGTGTACTTCTTCATACACGCTCTCACCACTTACCGTCGTTTACACGACATGTACTCGGCAACCTTCAAGCGGAAGCCCAACGTGGGTGTCGGCCACGACCTACCTAATCACCTAAGCCTCCAGTCCAGGTTTATCGCCTATCCAGGTTCCATCCGCAGGGAGTCCGGCCGAGGTTTCCCATACGGCCCCGAACGATGTGAACAGGGTTCCCGAGATACCTAACGGGTATTCGGTACACCGTGCCACGTACCTACCGCATCACAGCCCACCCCTACGGTCAGCGCTGTCCACGGCCTCCAGTAGGCTACAAACACCAGAAACTACTTGCAACTCCTGGACAGAGAACTAGGGTGAATAAGAAGCCGAGAGGGTCCATTGGTTTCGGGCCCAATGCATGGTAGTAGCTGATTCTTAAATCACACATACAGATCTCAGTGCTTAAGGTCGGCTTCAATGAAACAACCCACCATGTACTCCTACATGGCCTCTCATCGATACCTTTACCAAATCGTGTTCACCACACCACTCTCATTACCGACATAATCATTTCACTCTAGCCCATCACCCAGATGAACCAGACCTGACACGACTCTAAGCATAGCAGGCATAGCAAGGTAGGAACAACACATACATATGGCTCAATCAACTCCTACACATGCTAGTGGGTTTCATCTAGTTACTGTGGCAATGACAGGTCATGCAGAGGAAATGGGTTCAACTACCGTAGCACACAGCAGTTTGAAACGCGTTGTCTTAATGCAGTAAAAGAGAGCAGGAGCGAGAACATGGGATTGTATCGATATGATCAAATGGTTGGTTGCTTGCCTGATGGTTCGATGCACTGATACGGTTCTTCGTTAGGGTAATCACGGTACTCCTCGGAGGCAGAACCTGTCGCAAAGGACACCGATACACAACCATCACCAAACAATGTGCAACAATATGATGCATGCATGAAACATGGCAATATGAGTGTGTTGGGCTAATGCAACTAAAACCAGAAGGGTTTGAACAAATTTGAATCAAAGATTCAAATTTCAAACTCAAACATGGCCTTTTAAAGTGCTTTTCCTTGTTCTGCTTAAAACATCAATTTAACTTGTTTGATCATGCATGAAAATAGTACAGATGGATAGATTGGATTTTTCTGATCATTTTTCATATATAATTTGTCTGATTTGGAGTTACAGAATAAAAGTTATGAATTTTTGAAGTTTAAGTAATATTCTGGAATTTCCTGATTTAAATTAAATCCAGAAATATAAATATTGCGCCAGCATGACGTCAGCATGACGTCAGTGGTCAACTGCGGCTGGCTGGGGTCAAACCTGACGTGTGGGGTCCACACGTCAGTGACAGGGGGGTTTAACAGGGTTAATTTAATCCTAATTAGGAATTAGTGGCGCTGGGGCCCACTGGTCAGTGTCAGGGGGGTTAATTAAGCTGTGATTAGCGCTAATCTAACCACCTGGCCGACGGGGCCCACGCGTCAGTGACCCTGGGGGGGTCAAACCCCAGGTCAAACAGGTCAAACCCACCGGCGACATGACGCCGGTGAGGCCCGAGACGGCGGCGCGATGCGGAAACGCGCTACAGGGCACGGGCGAGGCCGTGCTTGGGCTCGTTGGAGAGCCCTTGCTCCCGCGCGTCGAACGGTGGTGGTGGCCGTGCCTGAGGTGGCCGGTACCGACGACGGCGAGCTCGTGAGCGGCGGCCGGAGTTCGGCCAACGGCGGGTTAGGCGATGCAGGGCGCTAGGGGATGCGTTGGTGCGTGCTACGTGCTCCTGGTGAGGTGTGGAGCACGATGGTGTGCTCGGCTTCGAACTACAACGGCTCCAGCCACGGCGGCGACGAGGCACGGCGGCGGCGAGCTTCGGAGCTCAAGGGGACGGCAACTACAGGATGCTAGGGACGACGGGGCAAGGGGGAATCGGGTCAGCGGCTCACCGCGGAGCTGCAGGGATGGTTAGCGGGCTCGGGGACGTCCGGTAGCTCTCGATTCGACGGCGACGATCTCCGGTGGCCGAGGAGGGGAACGGCGACGTGGGCGGCGATGCAGGGCTGCCGGAGGCCCGTGGATCGATGGGAAGGAACAGGGGGTCGAGGCGGAGCCTCTGGGCTAGTCGGGGGAGCGAGGGAAGGGCGGTGGCTGCAGCTACGGTGAACGGCGTCGGCGGCTGCGCTCTGCTTCGGAAGAGGGGCCGAGGGAGGCGAAGCAGGGAGAGAGGGAAGAGGTGCACGGGAGAGTGAGGGGGGTCAGGGGGATCGGGACGGCCTGCGGAAGTCGTCCACGCGGCCAGGAGCTCGTCGGCAAGCAGGAGGTGGCCGCGCGGCCGTGCGCGTGCGAGCACGCAGCAGCTTCGGGGCGAGGGGAGGAAGACGACGGAGGGTTGCAGTGGTGGGCTGGGCCGCCTGCTGGCTGGGCCGGCCAGCTGGCTGGGCCGGACAGGGAGGAGCCCAGGTAAGGTTCTCCCTTTTATTTATTTCTGTTTTCTAATTTTTAATACTTCTGCAACTTAGTTGAATTAAATAAAATACCTAGGCAACTTCAAAAATCACCAAACTACTCCTGGTCCATAGTTGGATTATTTCCAACATGAAACATTTTAGTTTGGAGATATTTGTGCATTTAAATATTTTATATAATTTTAAATGCCCAAATTCAAATATTTATGATTTAATTCAAAAAAACCCTAGGATGGCCTAGGAAAATGTGCACCACTTTTGGCAGAGGTTCTGAACCAAGACAAAAATGATGGGCATTTTAGAAGGGCATTTCAGGTTCATTGAAAATGTTTTTAGTAAACCCTAATTGGTTTCAGAGGGGACTGGGGGTTCTGTCATCCCCATTTTAGGTTTCTGATGAAAAGGTAAACATGATGCAACACTCTAATGCATGGCTAACTAGGATGTGACAGCCGCCGACGAGTCTCCGGCCACCTAGCGGTCCGGCCGTCGTGCTCAACTCCCTTCCCGCGCCACGTAGAGCACATAGGTGCCCCGCACGAGTCTCCCCGGCCACCGTAGCGTCGATCCCGAGCTCACCCGAGCTCCGGCGACCGCCAAGGTCGACGCCGGCGACAACTCCGGCCACCCCCGCACCCAACGCCTGCACCACTCGACGCGCGAGTCCACCAGCGTCACGTAGATGCCCTCCGCCGGCCGTTTGGTCGCCGGAGATGCAAACCCGAGGCTCGCCGCCGCGGTTGGCCTCGCCGGCGTCAAGTCGCCGGTGGGGTTGACCCCGTTGACAGTTGACTTGCTGGGCCCAGTTTGACCCTGGGTCACTGACGTGTGGGCCTCTGGCCACTAACTAAATTAGAATTAACACTAATCGGATTAGTTAAACTAATTACCCCCTGCTGACACTGACATGTGGGCCCTAGTGCCCTAATCTTTAATTAAACTAAACTGAACCCCCCCTGTTTAACCCGTGTCACTGACGTGTGGACCCCGCATGTCAGGTTTGACCTGGACCGCCCTGTTGACCTGATGACGTCAGGGTGAGGTCATGCTGACGCCATATTCCTTTTCTGGAATTTAGTTTATTTTATAATAATCAGGAAATTCCAGAAATTGTAAAAACTTCTAAAAATCATAGAAATTCAACCGTAACTCTAAATTAAATAAATTATATATGAGAAATTATCAGAAAAATTCAAGGAATCCATCTGTACCATTTTCATGCATGTTAGAACAACTTATAGCTGCTGTTTAGCACAAATCAATTAAATGGCATTTGAATAATCACATATGGAGTTTGAATTTGAATCTTGTATTCAAACCAACTTCATTTAATCTGTTGCTAGTTGCATTAGCTCAAAACACATTCATATTGCCATGTCATGAGCATGCATCATATTGTGCATTGCATTGATTGTGTTCCCTTCTATGTTGCCGGTATTTGTCCCCTCTTGGTAGACGTGATACCGATGATGTGATCGTTGACACTGATGAAGACTCAATGCTATCTTCAGAAGTGCCAGGCAAGCAAAACCCCCTTGTTCATTCCGATAAAATCCCACTCTCTCGCTCCTGCTCCCTTTTACTGCATTAGGACAACAACGACATATTTGTTACTTGCTGCGGTAGCTGAACCCCATTATCCTTAGCATGACCTGTCATTGCCAGAGTAAATAGATGAAACCCACTAGCATGAGTAGGAGTTGTTTGAGCCCTGTTGTGCCTACTCATTCATGCTTGTTTGTCATGCCTGCTACTGCTTAGAGTTGAGTCAGGTCTGATTTATCGGGGATGAATCAGAGGCATGTGAACATGTCCTACTATGTGTGAGCTAAGTGTGTGAACACGTTTTGGTAAAGGTAGCGGTGAGAGGCCATGTAGGAGTACATGGTGGGTTGTCTCATTGCAGCCGTCCTCAGGAACTGAGTTCTGTGTTTGTGATCCATGATTCAGCTACTACCACGCATTGGGCCCGAAACCAATGGACCCTCTCGGCTTCTTGATCACCCTTGTCCTCTGTCCAGGAGTTGCAAGTAGTTTCTGGTGTTTGTAGTATGCTGGAGGCCGTGCGCAGCGCTGACCGTAGGGGTGGGCTGTGATGCGGTAGGCACGTGGCACGGTGTACCGGGCGCCCGTTTGGTGTCTCGGGAACCCTGTTCACATCGTTTGGGGCTGTGAGCGAAACTCCGGCCGGATCTCCTCATGGATGGAACCCGAATAGGAGATAAACCTAGACTAGAGACTTGAGTGTTTAGGCAGGCCGTGGCCGACACCCATGTTGGGCTTCCGCTTGAAGGTTGCCGAGTACATGTCGTGTAAACGGCGGTAAGTGGTGAGAGCGTGTGTGAAGAAGTACACCCCTGCAGGGTTAACATCATCTATTCGAATAGCCGTGTCCGCGGAAAAGGACTTCTGGGTTGCTTATATCAGTTCATAGACAAGTGAAAGTGGATACTCTAAAATACGCAAGATAAGCGTGAGTGCTATGGATGGTGTTCTCGTAGGGAGACGGGAGCGGATCCATAGTGGTGTATTGATATGGTGAATATGTGGACTCGTGTGCGCCACCTCAAAGAGTTACTTGCAGTCGTAGTTTAGGATAGCCACCGAGTCAAAGCTGGCTTGCTGCAGTTAAACCCCACCATCCCCTTTGTTGATAATGATGCATATGTAGTTAGTTCTGATGTAAGTCTTGCTGGGTACATTTGTACTCACGTTTGCCTATTTTATGTTTTGCAGAGAGACTTTGGTCTCACTAGTAGTTCCACGTGGACTTCGACGTTTAGCTTGTTACCTCAGCTACGATCTTGTGCCCTCGGCAGGATCTGATAAATAGTCAGGCTTCTCAGCCCTTTTCATTTATAGATGTCTGTACTCAGACATGTATGCTCTGATTGTTGGGTCATGAGACCCCTGTTTGTAATATCTCGCTCCTCGGAGCCTATTGAATAAATTACTTGAGTCGTAGAGTCATGTTGTGATGCCATGTTGTATTTGCACATATCGAGCATATTGTGTGTATGTTATTGAAATGCTTGGTATGTGTGGGATCTGACCATCTAGTTGTTTATCTTTAGTAGCCTCTCTTACGGGGAAATGTCTCCTAGTGTTTCCACCGAGCCATGGTAGCTTGCTACTGCTCCGGAACACTTAGGCTGGTCGGCATGTGTCCTTCTTCGTTCCTGTGTCTGTCCCTTCGGGGAAATGTCACGCGACGAATACCAGAGTCCTGCTAGCCCAGTGCTACAGCCTGGATTCACTCACTGATGACCGACACGTTCGATGCTGGGTCATGGATGCCTGTCCCTGTAAGTCTGTGCCACTTTGGGTTTACGACTAGCCATGTCAGCCCGGGCTCCTTATCATATGGATGCTAGCGACACTGTCATATAAGTGTGCCAAAAGGCGCAACGGTCCCGGGCTAGGAGCGCACCCATGAATAAGTGGGAGGCAAAGTGTATTAGGTGTCATGCTAGATCGATGTGGCATTAGTGGAATAGTGTTCTGACAAAGCGACCCATTGCTGTCTTGAATCTGCTCCTTTCGGACGCCTATCATGCGAATGTTCTCGCAAACGCAGAATGCACACAGATCAGTCCCCTGCGCCTGCTTCAGGGCCTTTACGAGAATGGAATTGATCAGATAAAAATTAATCAAGCATGATAATTAAAGAGATGGCAGCTAGCTAGCTAGCTAGTACTACTTAATTACTTACCTTGGGTCGAAACCATTGAAGCTTTTGTTTCCATTCGCCGGGCCGTGACGCTGATGAATCTTGCCCAAGCCCTGCCCCCAGACAAAGAAAATGAATAAAGGGGTTATTAAATAGTTCATATCATGAAATGACGAACTAATAGGCCGAGATATATAGTTAATAATGATTGAAATTACCTGTTGACTATCCCATACAGATGTTAAGTCAGTTTTTTTTGAGATTAGTGAGTCCAGTACTTCAACTGTTCCAGCGTCAACTTTAATGATAACAAGACCCAGTGAAATCTGCATGCACACACGTTTACATGTCTTAATTAAGCGGGCATATGTAAGCAAAAACATGTAGCTAGCTAGTAGGCAAAAACAGAGAATTTGTAGTACAAGACAGTGTGACTCACCGAAGTGGTAAGGAAGTAGTATATCTTCATTGTATTTGAGGCGCTTCAAGAACTCTAGCATGCTGTCCTCTACTTCCTTTGCAAGACGTTCATTTATCTTCCATGTGAATTCATTAACGGTGTTTGGGTCAATGAACCCAATGCCAAAGCGTCCACCTTTTCTCATTTCATATATCTTCATCCTGCATAATACCACAGAAAAGAATATAGTGAGGATAATTACAGGTAATGATTGATCAAAAGGATCACTACAGCTAGCTTGAGACTTAAATTATAGAAAGAAATCACTTACAGACAATAGCAACCGACGATAGATTTGTCGAGTGCGTCTTGATTGTATAACTGAAATAGTTCTGAATACTCAACGGACACAGCTTTCTCATGGTAGTAATGATCCTTGCTTGACATTCACCATGAGGGACTCTCGATTGGAATCTTGGTAATGTCCATGTACCATTGATGCAATTCATACATTCTCGTTGGGAGCTTCTTGACCTCGTCTGGCTCGACCAAAGGTTGGCCCCGGACATATTTCCGTTTTATTTCCTCCTCTCTAGTCGGAGACATGGGCTCGATATCGAGGAGTTGTCCAACAGTGATCTGAGATCGATTCAGCCTGCGCAATATGCTCCTCGGTTATTACCACATCGCCCACCTCGGAACGTTAACGGTTTGCCCACAATAATATTGGGCGCGCCTACTCTCATGTGTTGTTGGCACAACAAGGGGGGATTGATTGCGTCGCCTGTTCTCCCCAGCTGGGGAACGGTTTTACCGCATTTTTTGGCCAGCTGATTTGCTCGAGTCTCGTAGACGTGCTCGCCTCCCTTTTGTAGACGTGCTCGATTTAACTTCTGATGTGGCACTCATAGTCTGTGTCAACAGGCTTGGAAGCTGGTGGTTAGCCATACGAATGAAGTGGTCAATCGTTTTCCTCAGGCACTTTCTCCCTTGGCGGCGGTGGCGGTTTCGGTGCAAAATGGGCTTCCACCTCGGCCTTCGATATGGCTGTAGATTTCCTCCTCGGACTGTCATAAGGACCTCTGCGGAAGAGGCTTGAGGCTTGGACCATATTTATATCGCTTGCCTCCGCCTGTACTTCCTGTACTACCTCGACTCGTACCGCTACGCACCATAGCTGCAGGGGTGTCTCTTCTGCGATTGCTGAGGCGGCGGAGAACGGCTGACGGGACTGAGTTGGACGAGGAGGAGTGGCCTGAGGTTGTGCCGGACTTGGAGGAGGAGTGGACGTCTGACGCTGTGGCGGACTTGGAGGAGGAGGAGTGCCTGAAGCTGTGCCGGACTTGGAGGAGGAGTGGCCTGACATTGTGGACTTGGAGGAGCGGGAGTCTGCTGACTCGGTGGCGGACTTCGACGAGGAGTCGGATGACGCGGTGTCGGTGGCCTTGAAAGATGATGCAATCCTTTCTCCATAGGATGATACGATGGTTGGCCTCTCCCAGTGTGTGCTCCTCGTCACCTCTAGGAATGTCAAGCTCTAGCCCCGAATATTGGGTCCACCACCTCATCAACCAAGACACGAGCATAGCCCGCTGGAATCGGGTTGCAATGGAAGGTTGCCTCGGGGGGATTTGTAAAAGCAAGGCATCCGCCACCTTCATGGATATGTTCTTCATTTGAACGTGTAGCTCGCAGTTAGTGTTCTCCGTGATGTCATCCACGGGGTATCTACCCAGCATTGCGTCGTCCGGGACGGAACCCACGCTGCTTCTCGGCATGGATGGGCCGGTGCTATCCAATGCTGGATCATCCGCTAGCTGCTGCAGCTGCTGAGACCCCCTTTGATGGGTAAGTGAGTCGATCTGCTCCTGCTGCCGCTGGAATTTGACTGCCAATTCCGCTTGACTTGCTTCTAGGCCTTGAAGGCGTTCATAGTCCCGCTTCCTCTGCTCCTCTCCATCTTCCTCTTCTTCTCCTCCGCAATCTTCTTTCTCGCACGGGTTCTGTAGTCGTTGTTCCAGTCTGAAAACCCCTCATACCACGGCATAGCGCCCTTGCCTCGTGTTCTTCCCGGGTGTTCAGGATTTCCCAGGGCACACGTAAGCTCGTCGTTCTCTCTGTTGGGCTGGAACACCCCCGTTCTTGCCTCTTCTATTGCAACAAGTATCGCATCGTCGGCTCCCTTCAGACTTGACCTCGTCGAAACATTGCCTTTCTCCCGGTCCAACTCCCCCCCATGCGCATAGAACCAAGTCCTGACCCTGGGGGGCCAGCTCTTAGTAGCTGGAGTGACACCTGCATCCTCCATCTCTTTCTCAGACTTATCCCACTTAGGCATTGCCACCGCATAGCCACCTAGCCCCAGCTTATGGAACTTATCCTTTTTTCGGCATTCTTCTTGTTTATTCTCGACTGTTCCTTAGCTAATTCCGAATCCTTGAATTTCACGAAGTCGTCCCAACGATCACGTTGGTTCTCCAGTGTTCCCTTGAATACTGGAGTCTTCCTTCCTCCGTTGACGTACTTGTTCCATTCACGATTCTTGTAGTTCTTGAATGCAGTCGCCATCATCCTAAGAGCAGCCTCTTTGACTTTCTGCACATCTGCTTCTGTGAAATGATCTGGTAGGGTGAAATGTTCCATGAGAGTATCCCAAAGCAGATCTTTTTGATTCTTGTCGACAAAAGTAACATCTGGACGTGGCTTTGCTGGCGCTCTCCATTCTTGAAGTTTGATCGGGAGTTGGTCCTTCACAAGAACTCCGCACTGACGAACGAACTTGTCCGCAATCTTCTTAGGCGCTAATGGTTTGCCAGTAGGGCCGCATGCCTCGATATTGTACTTTACGCCCGGCTTCAACTTTTTGTTCGGGCCTCGTTTCGTCCTTTTGCCTGAAGATTTGCTCGATCCGGATGGCTGAAAGAACAAAGATCGATTCGTTAATATATCTTCAAGTCATTTAAAACATGTGATGATCACCAGATGCCTGCTTATATAAATATATATACCTCGTCGGTGTTTGTTGTTTCAGGATCAACATGTTCTTCGTCATCGTCATAATCATAGTTCATGACTTCGTCGCGATCGAATATCATATCACCCTCTCCGGTGTTGTTTAGAAATTCGGAGCCGTCATAATCTTCTTCATTCTGATTATCATCTGCCCCGCGTATCATATCGAACATGGTCTGTTCTCCCTCTCTGTCGGTATTGTCTGCCATAGCTTTTGTTTAACTAATCCAAAAGAAATATAAAACAATTTAGTATTCAAATCTCGAATAATAGATATAATCTCGAATACATCGTCCAGAATAATAGATATAATCTCGAATACATCGTCTCGAATAATATATAATATTGAATAGTACATCACTGGCTATTAGCTAATAAAGATCGAATACTACAGAAGAATCTAGGACACTCGCGGTTCCTCCGGCGCGGGCGGTGGACACCCAAAGAGAAGGAACCCTCACAGGATCATAGCTGAAGTGAGATCCCCGAAGATACTGCCACGTATTGGAGAACCTGCCGCCCTCTAACGCAACCATGTAGCGATGGACGTGCTCGTCCTCCTCCCTGACACGGCGACGTACCACCTCCGGCGGGGCCGGGTCCCTCCGCACCGAAACTGGCCCACGCGAACGCCACCAAACGAGATCAGGGTCGACGACGGGACCCGCGGCCGGGTTCCTCGTCAAGCGGCGCGCCCCTCCAAGCAGCACCTCCCAGTGCCAGCCCGGCGGAGCCCAGTCCCGGACATGGGTCGGCTGGATCGTCGCGGACGGGTCGACGGCGAGGATGCGGGCCGGGCATCGTCGAGAACAAATACTAGCTATATGCCCGCAAAAAGTAACATTTTTTTAATGATTGGATTTTGATAACTAAAATTTCTAACATTTCTATATAACTAACATTTCTATAACATTTCTAACAATGCTATATATAACTAACATTTCTATAACATTTCTAATATTTCTATAACTAAAAAACAGAAAAAAATTATAACATTTCTATATATATAACTAACATTTTTATAACTATTTCTATAACTAAAAAACAGAAAAATTTCTAACAATTCTAACTTTTTTATAACTATTTCTATAACTAAAAAACAGAAAAATTTCTAACAATTTCTAACATTTCTAACAATTCTAACAATTCTAACATTTCTAACTATTTCTAAAAAACAGAAAAATGTCTAACAATTTCTTAAAAACAGAAAAATCTATAACTAAAAATGTATGTGTGTGTGTGCGCGCTCACCGGCCGGCGAGGCGAGAGGCGACGGGGGGCGCGCGGCGACGGGGACGGCGACGGGGCGGCGACGACGGGGACGGGGACGTACGGGCCGGGGCGGCGACGACGGGGACGGGGACGTACGGGCCGGGGCGGCGACGACGACGGGGACGGTGACGACGCGGCCGGGACGGGGCGGCGGTGACGAGGGGCGACGGGGACGGGACGACGGGGCGGCACGACGGGCGGGGCGACGGGGCGGCGACGGGCCGGGGCGGCGTCGAGGGATATGGAGACGGCGGGGGCGGCGGGCGACGGTGCAGAGGAGAAGAAGCAGAGGGAGAGATGAGAAACTGACGAAATTTTGAAGTGTTTTCTTATATAGAAGGCACCTTTAGTACCGGTTGGAGCCACCAACCGGTACTAAAGGTCTGTTTTGGCCAGGCCAAGCGGCGGGAAGCGACCCCCTTTAGTACCGGGTGGTGGCACAAACCGGTACTAAAGGCCCCCCTTTAGTACCGGTTGAGCCACGACCCGGTACTAAAGGGTGTGCGCTGCCAGGCGAGGGGCGCAGAAGTTTAGTCCCACCTCGCTAGTTTAGGAGCGCCAGGACCAGTTTATAAGCCCCGGCGCGGGCACTGCATTGAACTCCTCTCAATAGCAGGCCTTCTGGGCCTACCTCTCCTACTCTGCCTGTGGGCCTACTGGGCTTGCGGGCCTGCATCCTGGCCCAACTACAGGTTGGGTTTCTAGTCGTATGCAGGCCGCTATGGCGCAGTAGGCGGGCTTTTTTATTTTCTTATTTTTTTGATTTATTTATTTTTGTTTTATTTATTTTTGAGTTTTTTTGCTGTATTTAGAGTTTCTTTGTGAATATTTTTGCTTTAGGTACAAAAAATTACAAACTTTCTGTTAGTGCCGGTAGATTTCAAATTTGAATAGTTTAAATTTTGAATTATTTGAAATTTGTGTGAATCACTAGTTTGTGAATAACTTAACTTTGAAAAAAGTTTTTTCAGTGATTCTTTTTTCTTATGTTTAATATTAGTGTGTTTTATCATTATATTCAATTTAGTAATGCTTAGGTTATTTAAAAAATGAAATGCCTTTGTAACAGTTCAGTTTTCGTCGGAAACCCTGATACTTCGAAAGAGATTGTCCATTTTGTACACGAAGTGCATCCAGTTTTTGCCGTAACCCTCTCTACTTTCTTGCACATGCTATTTGTATGAAATTATGATACCATGCCAACTTTCAACCTTTTCTGAGTTCATTTGAATTGCTTTTCAATTTCAGGGTCATTTAGCTGGAAAAAAATCAGTAAATGCATGAAAAGAATTTGTTTGCACATAAAATTTCTTCGCGTTTCAAATGCCAAAACACATAACTACCCTAACTATTACAGACATTCCCTCCTGGGTGTGAAACACAGAAGAAAGTGATGATAGTGAAGCCGATCACATCCCAGATCTTTGGGTGTGAAACTTTTTCTTCGCGTGTGTCCCTTTGCGCCGTAACCATGGAAAATCTTCATCATTTAACGGGATGCTCGGGTCAATATTCACTGTGAATGGAGCAATTTCATCAAACTTTTCATAATCTTCTGACTTGTCTGTCTTGTCATCCACTCCCACGATGTTTCTCTTCCCAGAAAGAACTATGTGCCGCTTTGGCTCATCGTACGATGCATTCGCTTCCTTATCTTTTCTTTTTCTTGGCTTGGTAGACATGTCCTTCACATAGAAAACCTGTGCCACATCATTGGCTAGGACGAATGGTTCGTCTGCATACGCAAGATTGTTGAGATCCACTGTTGTCATTCCGTACTGCGGGTCTTCCGTTACCCCGCCTCGTGTCATATTGACCCATTTGCACCGAAACAAAGGGACCTTTAAACCACGTCGATAGTCAAGTTCCCATATGTCCTGTATATAACCATAATATGTTTCCTTTCCCGTCTTGGTTTCTGCATCAAAGCGGACACCACTGTTTTGGTTGGTGCTCTTCTTATCTTGGGCGATCGTGTAAAATGTATTACCATTTATCTCGTACCCTTTGAAAGTCATTATATTCGAAGATGGTAACTGGGACAGCAAGTACAGGTCATCTTCAATAGAGGTGTCATGCATGGTCCGTGTCTGCAACCAGTTGGCGAAACTCCTGGTTTGTTCACGTGTAATCCACTCATCAGACCACTCCGGGTGTTTGGAGCGTAGCAAATTCTTGTGTTCATCCATATACGGAGCCACCAAGGTGGAATTCCGTTGAACTGTGTAGTGTGCTTCAGTGAGAGAATGTCCGTCCATACATATTATTTGTTCCCCTCCTAGCGTGCCTTTTCCATCCAGTCTGCCCTTATGCCGCGATTCAGGAACACCAATCGGCTTAAGGTCAGGAATAAAGTCAATACAAAAGGCCTTGGAGATGCTTCCTTCTGGCCTAGCACAGTTATGAACATATTTCTTTAAGACTCCCATGAACCTCTCAAAGGGGAACATATTGTGTAGAAATACAGGACCCAAAATGTTAATCTCTTCGCATAGGTGAACTAGGACGTGCGTCATGATGTTGAAGAAGGATGGTGGGAACACCAACCCGAAACTAACAAGACATTGCACCAAATCATTCCGTAACCTTGGTATGATTTCTGGATCGATTACCTTCTGAGAGATTGCATTGAGAAATGCACATAGCTTCACAATGGCTAATCGAACGTTTTCCGGTAGAAACCCCTCAATGCAACCAGAAGCAGTTGCGTCATAATCACGTGGCAGTCATGAGACTTTAGGTTCTGGAACTTTTTCTCTGCCATGTTTATTATTCTCTTTATATTCGACGAGAAGCCAGACGGTACCTTAATACTGAGCAGGCATTCAAAGAAGATTTCCTTCTCTTCTTTGGTAAGAGCGTAGCTTGCATGACCCTGATGTATCCCGTCTTCTCCGTGCATACGTTGCTGGTCCTCCCTTGCCTCAGGTGTATCTTTTGTCTTCCCATACACGTCCAAGAAGCCAAGCAGGGTCACGCAAAGATTCTTCGTCACGTGCATCACGTCAATTGCGGAGCGGACCTCTAGGTCTTTCCAATATGGCAGGTCCCAAAATATAGATTTCTTCTTCCACATGGGTGCGCGTCCGTCCGCGTCCTTTGGAACAGGTTGTCCGCCAGGACCCTTTCAAATATCACCTTCAAATCCTTGACCATATCATGTACATCAGCACCAGTACGGTGGCGAGGCTTCGTCCGGTGATCCGCCTCACCTTTGAAATGCTTGCCTTTCTTTCTTACGGGATGCCTGCTCGGAAGAAATCGACGATGTCCCAGGTACACATTCTTCTTACAACTATTCAAATATATACCGTCGGTATCATCCAAACAGTGCGTGCATCCGCGGTATCCCTTGTTTGTCTGTCCTGAAAGGTTACTAAGAGCAGGCCAATCATTGATGGTCACGAACAGCAACGCCTTGAGGTCAAATTCTTCCCCCATGTGCTCATCCCATGCACGTACACCTGTTCCATTCCACAGTTGTAAGAGTTCTTCAACTAATGGCCTTAGGTACACATCAATGTCGTTGCCGGGTTGCTTAGGGCCTTGGATGAGCACTGGCATCATAATGAACTTCCGCTTCATGCACAACCAAGGAGGAAGGTTATACAAACATAGAGTCACAGGCCAGGTGCTATGGTTGCTGCTCTGCTCCCCAAAAGGATTAATGCCATCTACGCTTAGACCAAACCATACGCTCCTTGCGTCATCTGCAAACTCCTTCCTGTACTTTCTTTCAATTTTTCTCCACTGTGACCCGTCAGCGGGTACTCTCAACTTTCCGTCTTTCTTACGGTCTTCTCTGTGCCATCGCATCGCCTTGGCATGCTCTTTGTTTTGGAACAAACGTTTCAACCGTGGTATTATAGGAGAATAACACATCACCTTGGCAGGAATCTTCTTCCTGGGGCGCTCGCCCTCGACATCACCAGGCTCATCGCGGCTGATCTTATAGCGCAATGCACCACATACCGGGCAAGCATTCAAATCCTCGTACTCACCGCAGTAGAGGATGCAATCATTAGGGCATGCATATATCTTCTGCACCTCTAACCCTAGAGGGCAGACAGCCTTCTTTGCTTCGTACGTACTCTCGGGCAATTTGTTGTCCTTTGGAAGCATATCCTTTATCATTACCAGCAACTTTCCAAATCCCTTGTCAGATACACCATTCTCTGCCTTCCATTGTTGCAATTCCAGTGTGGTGCCCAGCTTTTTCTTGTCACCTACGCAATTCGGGTACAACAATTTTTTGTGATCCTCTAACATGCGCTGCAACTTCTTCTTCTCCAAATCACTTGCGCAGTTTCTCTTTGCATCGGCAATGGCCCGACCTAGATCATCAACGGGCTCATCTGATGCCTCTTCTTCAGCTTCTTCCCGCATTATCGGCTCAGCTTCTTCCCGCATTACCGGCTCAGCTTCTTCCCCCATTGTTGTATCATCGTATTCAGGGAACCCATGGCCAGGATAGATGTCGTCATCCTCTTCTTCTTCATTGTCTTCCATCATAACCCCTCTTTCTCCGTGCTTGGTCCAAACATTATAGTGGGGCATGAAACCGGACTCAAACAGGTGGACGTGAATGGTTCTTGACATAGAGTAATTGTGACCATTCTTACAGCCAGCACATGGACAAGGCATAAAACCATCCGCCCGCTTGTTTGCCTCTGCCGCAAGCAGAAAAGTATGCGCGCCCTCAACGAACTGGGGAGAGCATCGGTCATCATACATCCATTGCCGGCTCATCTTCATTACACAACACCGAATAGACCAAATTAATACAAGTTCATACATAAAGTTCATACAACACTTAAATGCAACAAACAAATAACTCTCTAGCTAAAGCATTTAAATGCAACAACAAATGCGATCAAGATCGCAACTAAGGTAACAATTGATCCAACAGCATAATGATACCAAGCCTCACTATCGATGGCATATTTTCTAATCTTTCTATTCTTCAAGCGCATTTTCTCCATCTTGATCTTGTGATCATCGATGACATCGGCAACATGCAACTCCAATTCCATCTTCTCCCCCTTAATTCTTTTCAATTTTTCTTTCAAGTACTCGTTTTCTCTTTCAACTAAATTTAACCCCTCGACAATAGGGTCGGTTGGAATTTCCGGTTCACATACCTCCTAGATAAACATATCTATGTAAACTTGATGGGCATAATTTGTCATAAACACGAAATGCAACTAATAGTTTTAAAAGAGAATATACCACATCCGAATCATAACAAGGACGAGGGCCGACGGGGACGGATATCAAAACCATGGCACTATGTATAACAAACAACGTACGGGTAAGATAATTATTACATGATTAACTATATATCCAAATCACACAAACATCATTTTTTATATAAAATTTCATGAACAAGAGGCTCACCACAAGGTGGTGCTGGTGACGGGACGGTGCAGGCGATCGACGGTGGTTACGACGGAGATTTAGAAGGCACTAAGTAAACCACACCTACATATGCAAACTAAGTGTTATTTTTTACCTCAAATTGCATATAAATCAAATACTAGCACATATATATATTTCCTCCCAAATTACTAAACTCACAAATTAGTAACTATACAAAGCATGGGAAGAGCTAATCTAGCAATGAGAGTTGAAAGGACAAAGTTGCTAACCTTTGTGATCATTTGAATGGATGGGGGCCTTCAAATCTTGACAAATTTTGGGCAAAATTTGTGAGGAGCTCGAGGGGAAAGGGGAAGAACAGAGGAGAAGTGAGGGGAAAGGGGAAGAACAGAGTGGCTCGGGTGGACGAAGGGTTTATGTACGTCGACCTATAGTACCGGTTCGTGGCACGAACCGGTACTAAAGGTGTTGGAGGGGGCCCAGACTGACAACATCCTGCCACCACCTTCATTAGTACGGGTTCGTGGCACGAACCGGTGCTAAAGGTTAGCCACGAACCGGTACTAATGAGAGCGGCCCGGCTAGCCGTTGGAACCGGCACTAATGTATACATTAGTGCCGGCTCTAATACAAACCGGCACTAATGTGCTGCACGTTTGACCCTTTTTCTACTAGTGTCCTGCTTGATTAATATTGATGATATGGGTATTACAAGAGTAGATCTACCACGAGATCAGAGAGGCTAAACCCTAGAAGCTAGCCTATGGTATGATTGTTGTTCGTCCTACGGACTAAAACCCCCCGGTTTATATAGGCACCGAAGAGGGTTAGGGTTACACAGAGTCGGTTACAATGGTAGGAGATCTACATATCTGTATCGCCAAGCTTCCCTTCCACGCCAAGGAAAGTCCCGTCCGGACACGGGACGAAGTCTTCAATCTTGTATCTTCATAGTCCAGGAGTCCGGCCAAAGGTCATGGTTCGGCTATCCGGACACCCCCTAATCCAGGACTCCCTCAGTAGCCCCCGAACTAGGCTTCAATGACGACGAGTCCTGCGCTTAGATTGTCTTCGGCATTGCAAGGCGGGTTCTTCTCCAAATCATGTGTACCTGTTGAATAGCGTCCGGCTTCTTATAAATATTGCACTCTTCGGCTTCCATGCCCAATAATGGCCATCTTCCACGTGTTGAACGAATGCGAAAAGCCAGGGTATTTTTACATTTACCCCCCTAGCTGCGCAAATGAGCTGCCTATAAAAGAGACGAGGATCTAGATCCGAATCACACCATCCCCCCCTTCGCGAGCATTCATCGGAGCGCATTCTGACAGAAATCCATTCCATCATGGACAGTCATCGCGGCTCCTCCTCTCGCCCTTCTAGCCCTCAGCCTGGAGATTGGGAGAGATGCTCCGTCCCGCACAGCGAGTTAGTGGCGCTCCAATCCAAGGGGTTTCTTCCCCCAGCCTTCATGGTTCCGGTTCGAGCCGGACTCGCCACCTATAAGGGCGGAAAGCAAGCGGAGAGCGTCCCTAGTCCCTCCAAAGGAGAGCGGGTGTGCTTTGTCCCTTATTTGATAAGAGGGCTCGAATTTCCAATTCATCCGTTTCTCCGGGGGCTCCTGGAGTTCTACGGCCTCCAGTTGCACAACCTTACGCCTGCGTCCATTTTGCATATTGCGGGCTTCGTGGCCCTTTGTGAGCTGTTTTTGGGCATCGAGGCTCAGTTTGCGCTGTGGAAGAAGCTGTTCTGCCTTGTGCCCCGTTCTCAAGAGGGGTCAATATATCAAGTGGGCGGAGCCGAACTATGGCGCATCGCCGGAACCAGATATCTATCCGGAACCCCGAAGAAGGCGTCCGCAGACTGGCCTTCGGAATGGTTTTATATAGAAGATGTCCCTCTGCCGGACCCTGTTCGGATCGGCCTCCCTGTGTTCAATAATGCTCCTTTGAAGAAACGCCTAAGCTGGCGTCCACGGAGACCTCAAAAGGAAAATGACAGGGACGTGATGAGCCGGATTAGGTTGTTAGCCCATTCCAGACTGACCATGATCGGGGTCATGGCCACATGCATTATGCGGGGGGTGCAGCCGCTTCAGTATAGAGGCCACCCCATGTGGGATTTCAAGGGGAAGGATGATGCCACCCGCCACGGCCGTAAGGGGCCGGGGTCGGTCGCCGACATGACGAAGATCTTGTCCGCATTGTACAAAGGAGAAGAGGAGGAATTTCTCCGCGTCAATCCACAAGAAGGATTTTCTATGTAAAATCCTCCAAGCTGGGTAAGCGGACATTTCTTTTTGCCCATCCGATCCATATTCCCATAGTCAAGTATCTCATTTTGTGATTTCGACGCAGGAGTTGCGCCAGGCCGTAAAGGATATAAACAGCCCGCCTCCACAACCCGATGGTCCGGAACGGTTCCTCGATCCGGCCTCCCAAGAGGATCCGGCCATATCGGCGGAGCTGATTGATGGGGTATTTCACCAACTGAGCATCGACAATGCCTTGGTCGCCATTACGGCCGATTACCCCGGAATACTTCCAGCCTCATAGGTAACTAAGACCGAAGTCGCAATACTTTGAAAATGACCCATCCGTGCTTATTTTTGATCACCGTACACTAATGATGTTTGCAGGGGGAGCCCTTGAGGCGGAAGGCCGAGCCCGCGGCGGCTAGCCAACAAGGGGCAGCGCGGCCCAGCAGGCTAAAAAGAAGTGCGGTCCGGATCGAAACGACGGTGCAACGGTATGGAGTGTCACCTTATTCCCAGGTTGATTCCTGGAAGGCATACTAATGCTCGTGCTCTCTTCAGCAAAAAGAGCACTCGCCGGACTATATCCGGAGAGGTTCCTAATCGAGCCTCCGCCAGCCAGGCTCCAAAGCCAGGCCCAGAAGCGGAGGCGAACACGAGGCGTGCGTCGGATGCTCCTCCGACAGAGGATGCCGACGGATTGTATGCCACCAACTCCGAGGTGGAGAGCGCCATGAATCACAGGCGCCGCCGGACAACTCTTCGTGACACATGTTTCTCCCAAGAGGCATTGAATGCCTTCAATTCGGGAGATGCGCACCTCCGTGCCGCTCAAAATGGTCTAGCCAGAGCCACGGAGCAGTATGTAAAAGACATACGGGTGAGAAAATTTGACAGTTATATATGCCAGTAGCCCCCGAGACTTGAAATAGTTAGAATAATTGATTTAAGGATCATTGGTTATGCAGGATCTTACAGAAAAGAATACCCAACTGTCCCAGGAGCTTGAAGAGTGCAAATCCCAACTAGAGGCCGCACTAGCCGCGACAGGGGAAGCCAAAGAGACCCCCTCTGGTAATATACGCTTCAAAAGATAAGTATGTTGTGAAGTGCGGCGTATAAATCTGATAATAGCATTGCAGATGGCGCCGGGGTAGATCCGGACAAGCAACAGCTTTTGCGCCGGTTAAAGGCCGGCGAGAACGTGCTTACGAGGGTGAGGCAGGAGAAAAATAATCTCCAAGATGCCAACACCCAGCTGGGTGAGGAACTAAAGGATGTTCATGCGCAGCTGTCTAACTCCGTTAAGGAGAATCGGCGGCTTCGACACGACATTTTTAGTAAGTGCTTGAACGAACTTTGAAAAAGAGTTCGGCGAGGAAGTCGACTAACAGGGTTATGTCTGTAGGTATGCTCACAGGCCGTCCTGTAGAGGAGATACCCGGTTCTACGGGTGACCTTCTTCCCGAGCTCTTACAACTGCACGAACGAGTTCGGCAGGTGATGAAAGGCATCGCCCAGGCCTTGTGGCCATCTGTCTCCGTGCCCGAAGGCCTTTGCGAGCTTGCAGAGAGGCTTCAGGGAGCGCGGCGGCGCTTTCGATTATGGAAGATATCGGCCTGTCGTCAAGGCGCCAGGGAGGCCTGGGCCATGGTGAAGATGCGGTACACGAAGGCTGACCCAAACCACATGGCCGAGGTCGGACCTGTGGGGCCCGATGGGAAGGAGATCCCTGTGAGTTTAGTGTATGGCCAAGTAGAATTGGCTGCAAAGTATTCCCAACAGGACTGTAAACTAGGCAGCCTGTTGGATGGCATTGAAGAGGAATATGCAGAGTCAAGTTGACTATGTAATTTAAGATGACATGTAAAATGCCTTTTAGCCGGATTGTAGATCGTTTGTCATGGCAGACCTTTTTGCTTCAACCTCGGGACCCGATAGTCGGGAGTGTGTCCGAATACCCTCGTGGTTATGGCAGAACCGGGGCATGCGTGGAGACCAGGCGTAGGGGTCATTAGTGATTGATCAGACAAGTGCCCAACTAGTTATGTTATATTACATGGTTAGTAAGAAACATCTTCCAGGGAGAATAGTTCCGTTAGGGGTTCCTTTCCCTGGGAGGCATGCCCTAAAGTGCATGTCTAGACCGCGAAAACTGCAGAAAAAAATCTGGGGGTAGGTAAATAAATAAATGAGAAATCGTCTTTTAGTTCACTGACCGAATATTCCCTTAAGAACGCTAGCTTTCGGCTTCACCCAGTCTGAGGTACACATCCGGGTGACCCGGCAGTAACAATCGCAGAGGTGCTCCCTTTACCGCCTAGCCGAACAATCGGGAACGTAGGCGCAAGCACAGGAGCCAGGCAACCTAGCTTGGCCAAAACTTAAGTAATATCGATGCATATAATGGTGAATAAAAGGTACATGCGGAAGTTTGACACGTGTGTTGGGCATGAAGCCCGTATAAATAAGCTTCTGTTAAAGAAGCCCCCAGGTATAATGAGAGCGGATAGCGCGTCAAGTGTGTGCGAACAATGCGGAAACCAGCCTCCAAAGGCTATAAGTGAAAAGGAGGGAGAAGGAGAGAAACAGAAGACAACTAATGTGTAAAATATAGACAAAGGAAGGAGACGAACTCAGAATCCGGCGCTAGGCGTAGAATCTTCGGAGACGGGCTGCGTTCCATGGGTTCGGCTGAAGTCTGTTATCCGATGCATTTCGCAGACGGTACGCTCCGCCGGTCAGGACTTGGTCGATGATGAAGGGACCTTCCCATTTGGGCTTGAGTTTGTCCTTTTTCTTGTCCGGCAGGCATAGAACTAATTCGCCAACATTGTAAGTTTTGGCACGTACTTCTCTGCTTTGATATCTTCGAGCCTGCTATTGATAAAATGTGGAACGGGATTTTGCCACGTCACGCTCCTCTTCCAAGGCGTCCAAACTGTCCTGCCGATCGAGCTCGGCTTCTCTTTCTTCGTACATGCGCATGCGAGGATAGTCATGAATTATGTCGCAGGGCAGAACTGCCTCTGCGCCGTATACCATAAAGAATGGTGTGAAGCCGGTAGTGCAATTCGGCGTGGTCCACAGCCCCCAGAGTACGGAGTCAAGCTCCTCTACCCAGTGCGTATTGGATTCCTTGAGTGATCGCACTAATCTGGGTTTGATGCCGCTCATGATTAGACCATTTGCGCGCTCGACTTGACCGTTAGTTTGAGGGTGATAGACTGAAGCATAGTCGAGCTTGATGCCCATGTTTTTGCACCAGAGTTTGACCTTGTCGGCCGTAAAGTTCGTGCCGTTATCAGTGATGATGCTATGGGGGACGCTGTAACGGTGTACGACCCCTGATATGAAGTCTATCACCAGTCCGGATTCGGCCGTCTTAACAGGTTTGGCCTCTATCCATTTGGTGAATTTATCCACCATGACCAGTAGGTATTTTTGCTTGTGGGTTCCTCCTTTAAGGGGCCCAACCATGTCAAGCCCCCAGAACGCAAAGGGCCAGGTGATGGGTATAGTTTGGAGGGCGGTGGGTGGCATGTGGCTTTGATTAGCAAAGAGCTGGCAACCGACGCATCGTTGGACTAAGTCCTGAGCATCTGCCTGGGCCGTCGGCCAATAAAATCCTGTACGGAAGGCCTTGCCTACAAGGGCCCGGGCTGCGGCGTGGTGCCCGCCGAATCCGGCATGAATTTCAGCCAGAAGATTCCGCCCTTCCTCTTCAGAGATACACCTTTGAAGGACTCCGGTTGTGCTTTTCTTATAAAGCTCTCCTTCGTGGACCTTATAGGCTTTAGATCGCCGCACTATGCAGCAGGCCTCGTTTTGGTCCTCGGGAAGTTCCTGCCTGGTTAGGTAGGATAGGAATGGTTCCGTCCACGGGGCAATGAATGCCATTATTACGTGGGCTGAGGATGTTACTTCGTTGGCAGAACCACCGATTATGTCAGAATGTTCGGTGTCGGGCAGTGCGGTTGGGTCCGGGATGTTATTTCCGGACTCCCCTTCCCATAGTAGGATGGCTTGAACAACCTCTCTAGGAAGATGTTGGGAGGGACGGCATTGCGCTTTGCACCAATGCGTGCCAATACGTCTGCTGCCTGGTTGTTATCCCGGGCTATATGGTGAAACTCGAGCCCCTCAAACCGAGCTGACATTTTTAGGACGGCATTGTGATAAGCTGGCAGTTTCGGATCCTTGGCATCGAAGTCTCCATTTATTTGGGATATTGCGAGGTTCGAATCCCCGCGCACCTCTAGGCGTTGAATGCCCATGGAGACTGCCATCCGGAGACCATGTAGAAGGGCCTCGTATTCGGCTGCGTTGTTGGAGTCCGTATACATTATCTGGAGTACGTATTAAGCTGTATCTCCGGTTGGGGACGTCAGAACGACGCCAGCCCCCAGACCGACCAATATTTTGGAGCCGTCGAAGTGCATGATCCAGTTGGAATATGCGCCGCACTCTTTAGGGAGTTCGGCTTCAGTCCATTCGGCGACGAAGTCGGCCAAAACTTGCGACTTAATAGCTCGCCATGGCTTATAGATTGTTTCGAATGGGAGGAGCTCAATGGCCCACTTGGCAATCCGGCCCATCGCGTCGCAGTTGTTTATAATGTCGTTAAGAGGTACTTCGGAGGTTACTGTTATCGAACACTCTTGAAAGTAGTGTCGCAGCTTCCGGGATGCCATAAACACCTCGTACGCTATTTTTTGATAATGCGGATACTGTGACTTGCATGGAGTTAGGACAGTGGACACGTAGTAAACTGGTTTTTGAAGGGGGTGCTTGTGTCCGTCCGTTTCTCGTTCGACAACGAGCACCGCGCTTACAACTTGATGAGTTGTCGCGATATATAATAGCATTGGTTCGCCCATGTTGGGTGCGGCACGGACCGGTTGGTTGCCAATATGGCTTTTATTTCTTCGAGTCCGGCCGTGGCGGCATCCGTCCACTCGAAGTGTTCGGTGCGTCGGAGGAGGCGATAAAGGGGTAATGCCTTTTCTCCCAAACGGGAGAGAAAGCGGCTTAGAGTCGCCACGCATCCAGTCAATTTTTGTATTTGTTTGAGGTCCTTTGGGATATCCAATCGTGATAGAGCTCGGATCTTGGCTGGGTTTGCTTCAGTTCCTCTACCGGATACAATGAAGCCCAGAGCTTTCCGGCTGGTACGCCATAAACGCATTTTTTCGGGTTGAGCTTGATGTCATATTTTCGGAGATTATCGAATGTGAGCCTCAAGTCGTCTACTTAAGTTTCAACGTGCTTGGTTTTGACGACCACATCGTCTACGTATGCCTCCACTGTTTTGCCGATCTGGTTTGCCAGACATGTCTGAATCATGCGCTGATATGTTGCGCCGGCGTTTTTGAGCCCGAAGGGCATTGTGTTGAAGCAGAATGGGCCGTATGGGGTGATGAATGCCGTTGCGGCTTGGTCAGGCTCTGCCATCTTAATTTGGTGGTAGCCGGAGTATGCGTCGAGGAAGCACAATGAATCGTGTCCTGCGGTAGCGTCGATAATTTGATCGATGCGGGGGAGGGGGAAGGGATCCTTTGGGAAAGCCTTGTTGAGGTCCTTCAAATCGACGCATAGGCGCCAGGTTTGCTAGCCAGTCCGGATGTTTTATATCTCTAATGAATCCGGCCTCTAATAGTTTGGCTAGCTCCTCTCCCTTGTCCTGTCTCTTGGGTTCGGAGAAACGCCGAAGGGCCTGTTTGACTGGCTTGAATCCTTTTAGGATGTTTAGGCTGTGCTCGGCCAACCGACGTGGGATTCCTGGCATGTCTAAAGGGTGCCAGGCAAAAATGTCCCAATTTTCGCGTAGGAATTCTCGTAGATCGGCGTCTATATCAGGGTCTAATTGTGCCCCGATGGAGGCCGTTTTTGTAGGGTCCGTTGGATGGACTTGGAATTTGACTATTTCGTCCGCCGGTTTAAAGGAGGTGGACTTGGATCTCTTATCGAGTGTCACATCGTCCCTATTCACCGTGGAGCGCAGCGTAGTGAGTTCCTCGGCCGCTAGGGCTTCGGATAGTGCCTCAAGGGCCAGTGCGGCTGTCTTGTTTTCGGCACGGAGTGCTATGTCCGGGTCACTAGCAAGAGTGATGATTCCGTTGGGCCCGGGCATTTTGAGCTTCATGTACCCGTAATGGGGTATAGCTTGAAAAATTGTGAATGCCTCTCGCCCTAATAGAGCATGATATCCACTGCTGAACGGGGCCACTTGGAACGTGACCTCCTTGGACCTGTAATTATCCGGCGTGCCGAACACCACATCAAGTGTGATTTTTCCTGTACAACATGCTTCCCCACTGGGGATTATTCCTCTAAAGGTTGTGCTGCTTCGCTCAATGCGGCTCCAGTCTATTTCCATTTTCCTCGTAAATGAGGTTCAATCCGCTGCCACCGTCCATGAGTACCTTGGTAAGGCGAAACCCGTCCACTATTGGACTGAGGACCAATGCGGCTGGTGCTCGGGCTGTTCGGAATTTAGGTTCGTCACTGGCATTAAAGGTAATAGCCGTGTCACTCCATGGGTTTATTGTTGCTACTTGGTAGACTTCGGCAAGGCTGCGGAGTGATCGTTTCCGCATATTATTTGATGCGAAAGTCTCGAAGACTGTTAATACCGTACTGGTGTCCCTGGGCTGGTGCTCTGGAGTTAGAAGCTCTTCGCCACTTTTGGCCACCTGCCGTAGTATCCAACATGCTCTAAGGCTATGAGTTGGAGTGGCGCCCTCTGTACTATGAATTTTGCAGGGTCCATTGAGCCATCCTTCCAGTTCGGTTCCATGCCCTATAGAGGGTTTTTGCTTTTTGGTGTTTAACCCAGGTGCCTGGCGATAATGCACCCTTTTATTTCGGACTGGGGTTGTATTCGGGGCCGGATTGTCCCAAAATTTGATTTCGGTTTTCCAGGCGCTTTCCATCGCACAGTACTTTCGTACTATGGACGCCAAGTCAGCAAAGCGTGTAATTTGACGACGACTTACGGCGTTGAGGATTCCCTTGTCCGTGCAATTATTGCAGAATAATGAAATTGCGTCCTCCTCGCGGTAGTCCTTTATCCTATTCATAACCAGGAGGAATCTGGCCCAGTAATGGTGTACTGTTTCTGCGGGCTCTTGCCGGATTTGGGATAGATCGCTTATGTTTGGGTGGGCGGGTGGAATTAAATTCGGAACCCCGTCCAATTTAAGACTCAGGGGCCAAGAAGTTTCCGAACTTGGAAGCTTGGGTTCTCGGATGTTGTCCAATGAATCTAGCCCGCTGCCTGGCTTTAGGTTCAGGGCTTGAGTAATGTCCTCTCCTCCGTGGGAATCCGGCATGGAGGGATCAGGAATCCGGACATAGCTAGTCCTTAAGATAGAAGAAGGGTCGCCGTATTGTTCCTCTACCACAACAACGTGGTGGGTAACCTGGGGAGAGTTAATCTCTCTCACATCGGGTTTAGGCCCAATCTGATCGTAGTCTGTAGCGACTCCCAGGGCGGCGATGCGATCCAAGAGCTCGTTTAAGGAAGAAAGCTCCATCGGATCTAACTGCTCGGCGAGTTCCAAGTTAACGTGAAGATTACTTTCAATGACCCGAGAAGTCATCGTTGGTGCAGCGGCCGAACAGGCGGTCATAAGAAGACCGCCTAGCCGAAGAGTTTGGCCAGCAGCCAAAGCTCCTTTAGCAACAGTGCCGTCTTTAAAGACGGGATGAGGCATCCTTCCTGATGGCGACGGCATAGAGGAACTCTCAATGAAAGCACCAATGTCGGTGTCAAAACTGGCGGATCTCGGGTAGGGGGTCCCGAACTGTGCGTCTAGGCGGATTGTAACAGGAGACAAGGGACACGATGTTTTTTACCCAGGTTCGGGCCCTCTCGATGGAGGTAAAACCCTTCTCCTGCTTGATTAATATTGATGATATGGGTAGTACAAGAGTAGATCTACCACGAGATCAAAGAGGCTAAACCCTAGAAGCTAGCCTACGGTATGATTGTTGTTCAGCCTACGGACTAAAACCCTCCGGTTTATATAGGCACCGAAGAGGGTTAGGGTTACACAGAGTCGGTTACAATGGTAGGAGATCTACATATCCGTATCGCCAAGCTTGCCTTCCACGCCAAGGAAAGTCCCGTCCGGACACGGGACGAAGTCTTCAATCTTGTATCTTCATAGTCCAGGAGTCCGGCCAAAGGTCATAGTTAGGCTATCCGGACACCCCCTAATCCAGGACTCCCTCAATCACCGTAACCATGTCGTCCTGCTGACGAAACTCTCCCTCGACCTCAACTGGATCTAGAGTTTGTGGGACGTCACCGAGCTGAACGTGTGCAGATCGCGGAGGTGCCGTACCTTCGGTGCTAGGATTGGTCGGATCATGAAGACATATGACTACATCAACTGTGTTTTCATAACGCTTCCTCTCTCGGTCCACGAGGGAACATAGACAACAATCTCCCCTCTCGTTGCTATGCATCACCTAGAGATAGATCTTGCGTGATCATAGGATTTTTTTTGAAATTACTGCGTTCCCCAACAGTGGCATCTCAGCCAGGTTTATGCGTAGATGTTATATGCACGAGTAGAACAAAAAGAGTTATGGGCGATAATAGTCATACTGCTTACCAGCATGTCATACTTTGATTCGGTGGTATTGTTGGATGAAGCGGCTCAGACCGACATTACGCGTACGCTTACACAAGACTGGTACTACTGACGTGCTTCGCACATAGGTGGCTGGTGAGTGTCTGTTTCTCCAACTTTAGTTGAATCGAGTGTGGCTACGCCCGGTCCTTGTTGAAGATTAAAACAACACACTTGACGAAAAATCGTTCTGGTTTTGATGCGTAGGTAAGAACGGTTCTTGCTAGAAGCACGTAGCAGCCACGTAAAACTTGCAACAACAAAGTATAGGGTGTCTAACTTGTTTTTGCAGGGCTTGCTGTGATGTGATAGGGTCAAGGCATGATGTAATATAATGTGTTGTATGAGGTGATCATGTTTTGTAACAAAGTTATCGGAAACTGGCAGGAGCCATATGGTTGTTGCTTTATTGTATGCAATGCAATCGCCTTTTAAATACTTTACTTTATCACTAAGCGGTAGTGATAGTCATAGTAATAATAGTTGGCGAGACGACAACCATGCTACGATGGAGATCAAGGTGTCGCGCCGGTGACGTTGGAGATCATGACGATGCTTCGGTGGTGGAGATCATGAGCACAAGATTATGATGGCCACATCATGTCACATATTTTGATTGCATGAGATGTTTATCCTTTATGCATCTTATTTTTTTTAGAACATCGGTAGCATTATAAGACGATCCCTTACTAAATTTCAAGGTACAAGTGTTCTCACTGAGTATGCACCATTGCTACAGTTCGTCGTGCTGAGACTGTTGGGTTTCGAAGTAATTTCAAAAATTTTCCTACGCGCACACAGGATCATGTGATGTATAGCAACGAGAGGAGAGTGTTGTCTACATACCCAACGCAGACCGACTGCGGAAGCGATGAGACGACGTAGAGGAAGTAGTCGTACGTCTTCACGATCCAACCGATCAAGCACCGAAACTACGGCACCTCCGAGTTCGAGCACACGTTCAGCTTGATGACGATCCCCGGACTCCGATCCAGCAAAGTGTCGGGGAAGAGTTTCGTCAGCACGACGGCGTGGTGACGATCTTGATGAACTACAGCAGCAGGGCTTCGCCTAAACTCCGCTACAGTATTATCGAGGAATATGGTGGCAGGGGGCACCGCACACGGCTAAGGAATCGATCACGAGGATCAACTTGTGTCAACTTGTGTGTCTTTGGGTGCCTCTACCTCAGTATATAAAGGAGCCAAGGGGGGAGAGGGGCGCCGGCCAAGGAGGAGGGCGCAGGAGGAGTCCTACTCCTACCGGGAGTAGGACTCCCCCCCCCCCCAATCCTATTCCAACTAGGATTCCCAAGGGGGAAAGAGGGAGAGGGGTGGCCGGCCACCTCTCCTAGTCCTAATAGGACTAGGGGAAGGGGGGAGGCGCGCAGCCCCCTTGGGCTACCCCTTTCTCCTTTCCACTAAGGCCCATGAAGGCCCATATGGTTCCCGGGGGGTTCCGGTAACCTCCCGGTAACCCGGTAAAATCCCGATTTCACCCGGAACACTTCCGATGTCCAAACATAGACTTCCAATATATCAATCTTTATGTCTCGACCATTTCGAGACTCCTCGTCATGTCCGTGATCGCATCCGGGACTCCGAACAACCTTCGGTACATCAAAATGCATAAACTCATAATATAACTGTCATCGTAACCTTAAGCGTGCGGACCCTACGGGTTCGAGAACAATGTAGACATGACCGAGACACGTCTCCGGTCAATAACCAATAGCGGGACCTGGATGCCCATATTGGCTCCTACATATTCTACGAAGATCTTTATCGGTCAGACCGCATAACAACATACGTTGTTCCCTTTGTCATCGGTATGTTACTTGCCCGAGATTCGATCGTCGGTATCCAATACCTAGTTCAATCTCGTTACCGGCAAGTCTCTTTACTCGTTCCGTAATACATCATCTCACAACTAACATATTAGTTGTAATGCTTGCAAGGCTTATGTGATGTGTATTACCGAGAGTGCCCAGAGATACCTCTCCGACAATCGGAGTGACAAATCCTAATCTCGAAATACGCCAACCCAACATCGACCATTGGAGACACCTGTAGTACTCCTTTATAATCACCCAGTTACGTTGTGACGTTTGGTAGTACCCAAAGTGTTCCTCCGGTAAACGGGAGTTGCATAATCTCATAGTCATAGGAACATGTATAAGTCATGAAGAAAGCAATAGCAACATACTAAACGATCGGGTGCTAAGCTAATGGAATGGGTCATGTCAATCAGATCATTCTACTAATGATGTGACCTCGTTAATCAAATAACAACTCATTGTTCATGGTTAGGAAACTTAACCATCTTTGATTAACGAGCTAGTCAAGTAGAGGCATACTAGTGACACTCTGTTTGTCTATGTATTCACACATGTATTATGTTTCCGGTAAATACAATTCTAGCATGAATAATAAACATTTATCATGATTATAAGGAAATAAATAATAACTTTATTATTGCCTCTAGGGCATATTTCCTTCATTCTCCCACTTGCACTAGAGTCAATAATCTAGATTACACTGTAATGAATCTTACACCCATGGAACTTTGGTGCTGATCATGTTTTGCTCGTGGAAGAGGCTTAGTCAACGGATTTGCAACATTCAGATCCGTATGTATCTTGCAAATCTCTATGTATCCCACCTGGACTAGATCCTGGATGGAGTTGAAGCGTCTCTTGATGTGTTTGGTTCTTTTGTGAAATCTGGATTCCTTTGCCAAGGCAATTGCACCAGTATTGTCACAAAAGATTTTCATTGGACCCGATGCACTAGGTATGACACCTAGATCGGATATGAACTCCTTCATCCAGACTCCTTCATTTGCTGCTTCCGAAGCAGCTATGTATTCCGCTTCACATGTAGATCCCGCTACAACGCTTTGTTTAGAACTGCACCAACTGACAGCTCCACCGTTTAATGTAAACACGTATCCGGTTTGCGATTTAGAATCGTCCGGATCAGTGTCAAAGCTTGCATCAACGTAACCTTTTACGATGAGCTCTTTGTCACTTCCATATACGAGAAACATATCCTTAGTCCTTTTCAGGTATTTCAGGATGTTCTTGACCGCTGTCCAGTGATCCATTCCTGGATTACTTTGGTACCTCCCTGCTAAACTTATAGCAAGGCATACATCAGGTCTGGTACACAGCATTGCATACATGATAGAGCCTATGGCTGATGCATAGGGAACATCTTTCATATTCTCTCTATCTTCTGCAGTGGTCGGGCATTGAGTCTTACTCAATTTCACACCTTGTAACACAGGCAAGAACCCTTTCTTTGCTTGATCCATTTTGAACTTCTTCAAAATTTTGTCAAGGTATGTGCTTTGTGAAAGTCCAATTAAGCGTTTTGATCTATCTCTATAGATCTTAATGCCTAATATGTAAGCAGCTTCACCGAGGTCTTTCATTGAAAAAACTTTTATTCAAGTATCCCTTTATGCTATCCAGAAATTCTATATCATTTCCAATCAGTAATATGTCATCCACATATAATATCAGAAATGCTACAGAGCTCCCACTCACTTTCTTGTAAATACAGGCTTCTCCGAAAGTCTGTATAAAACCAAATGCTTTGATCACACTATCAAAACGTTTATTCCAACTCCGAGAGGCTTGCACCAGTCCATAAATGGATCGCTGGAGCTTGCACACTTTATTAGCTCCCTTTGGATCGACAAAACCTTCTGGTTGCATCATATACAACTCTTCTTCCAGAAATCCATTCAGGAATGCAGTTTTGACATCCATTTGCCAAATTTCATAATCATAAAATGCGGCAATTGCTAACATGATTCGGACGGACTTAAGCATCGCTACGGGTGAGAAGGTCTCATCGTAGTCAATTCCTTGAACTTGCCGAAAACCTTTTGCGACAAGTCGAGCTTTGTAGACAGTAACATTACCATCAGCGTCAGTCTTCTTCTTAAAGATCCATTTATTCTCAATCGCTTGCCGATCATCGGGCAAGTCAACCAAAGTCCACACTTTGTTCTCATACATGGATCCCATCTCAGATTTCATGGCTTCTAGCCACTTTGCGGAATCTGGGCTCACCATCGCTTCTTCATAGTTCGTAGGTTCATCATGATCTAGTAGCATGACCTCCAGAACAGGATTACCGTACCACTCTGGTGCGGATCTTACTCTGGTTGATCTACGCGGTTCAGTAGTATCTTGATCCGAAGTTTCATGATCATTATCATTGGCTTCCTCACTAACTGGTGTAGGTGTCACTGAAACAGTTTTCTGTGATGAACTACTTTCCAGTAAGGGAGCAGGTACAGTTACCTCGTCAAGTTCTACTTTCCTCCCACTCACTTCTTTCGAGAGAAACTCCTTCTCTAGAAATGATCCATTCTTAGCAATGAATGTTTTGCCTTCGGATCTGTGATAGAAGGTGTACCCAACAGTTTCCTTTGGGTATCCTATGAAGACACATTTCTCCGATTTGGGTTCGAGCTTATCAGGTTGAAGCTTTTTCACATAAGCATCGCAGCCCCAAACTTTAAGAAACGACAACTTCATTTTCTTGCCAAACCACAGTTCATAAGGCGTCGTCTCAACGGATTTTGATGGTGCCCTATTTAACGTGAATGCGGCCGTCTCTAAAGCATATCCCCAAAATGATAGCGGTAAATCAGTAAGAGACATCATAGATCACACCATATCTAGTAAAGTACGATTACGACGTTCGGACACACCATTACGCTGTGGTGTTCCGGGTGGCGTGAGTTGCGAAACTATTCCACAGTTTTTCAAATGTACGCCAAACTCGTAACTCAAATATTCTCCTCCACGATCAGATCGTAGAAACTTTATTTTCTTGTTACGATGTTTTTCAACTTCACTCTGAAATTCTTTGAACTTTTCAAATGTTTCAGACTTATGTTTCATTAAGTAAATATACCCATATCTACTTAAATCATCTGTGAAGGTGAGAAAATAACGATATCCGCCACGAGCCTCAATATTCATCGGGCCACATACATCGGTATGTATGATTTCCAACAAATCTGTTGCTCTCTCCATAGTACCGGAGAACGGTGTTTTAGTCATCTTGCCCAAGAGGCACGGTTCGCAAGTACCAAGTGATTCATAATCAAGTGGTTCCAAAAATCCATCGGTATGGAGTTTCTTCATGCGCTTTATACCGATATGACCTAAACGACAGTGCCACAAATAAGTTGCACTTTCATTATCAACTCTGCATCTTTTGGCTTCAACATTATGAATATGTGTATTACTACTATCGAGATTCAATAAAAATAGACCACTCTTCAAGGGTGCATGACCATAAAAGATATTACTCATATAAATAGAACAACCATTATTCTCTGATTTAAATGAATAACCGTCTCGCATTAAACAAGATCCAGATATAATGTTCATGCTCAACGCTGGCACCAAATAACAATTACTTAGGTCTAATATTAATCCCGAAGGTAGATGTAGAGGTAGCGTGCCGACTGCGATCACATCGACTTTGGAACCGTTTCCCACGCGCATCGTCACCTCGTCCTTTGCCAGTGCTTATTCTGTAGTCCCTGTTTCGAGTTGCAAATATTAGCAACAGAACCAGTATCAAATACCCAGGTGCTACTGCGAGCTCTAGTAAGGTACACATCAATAACATGTATATCACATATACCTTTGTTCACCTTGCCATCCTTCTTATCCGCCAAATACTTGGGGCAGTTCCGCTTCCAGTGACCAGTCTGCTTGCAGTAGAAGCACTCAGTTTCAGGCTTAGGTCCAGACTTGGGTTTCTTCTCTTGAGCAGCAACTTGCTTGCCGTTCTTCTTGAAGTTCCCCTTTTTCTTCCCTTTGCCCTTTTTCTTGAAACTAGTGGTCTTGTTAACCATCAACACTTGATGCTCCTTCTTGATTTCTACCTCCGCAGCTTTCAGCATTGCGAAGAGCTCGGGAATAGTCTTGTTCATCCCTTGCATATTATAGTTCATTACGAAGCTCTTGTAGCTTGGTGGCAGTGATTGGAGAATTCTGTCGATGACGCAATCATCCGGAAGATTAACTCCCAATTGAATCAAGTGATTATTATACCCAGATATTTTGAGTATATGCTCACTGACAGAACTGTTCTCCTCCATCTTGCAGCTATAGAACTTATTGGAGACTTCATATCTCTCAATCCGGGCATTTGCTTGAAATATTAACTTCAACTCCTGGAACATCTCATATGCTCCATGACGTTCAAAACGTCGTTGAAGTCCCGATTCTAAGCCGTAAAGCATGGCACACTGAACTATCGAGTAGTCATCAGCTTTGCTCTGCCAGACGTTCATAACATCTGGCGTTGCTCCAGCAGCAGGCCTGGCACCCAGCGGTGCTTCCAGGACATAATTCTTCTGTGCAGCAATGAGGATAATCCTCAAGTTACGGACCCAGTCCGTGTAATTGCTACCATCATCTTTCAACTTTGCTTTCTCAAGGAACGCATTAAAATTTAACGGAACAACAGCACGAGCCATCTATCTACAATCAACATAAACAAGCAAGATACTATCGGGTACTAAGTTCATGATAAATTTAAGTTCAATTAATCATATTACTTAAGAACTCCCACTTAGATAGACATCCCTCTAATCCTCTAAGTGATTACGTGATCCAAATCAACTAAACCATAACCGATCATCATGTGAGATGGAGTAGTTTTCAATGGTGAACATCGTTATGTTGATCATATCTACTATATGATTCACGCTCGACCTTTCGGTCTCCGTGTTCCGAGGCCATATCTGCATATGCTAGGCTCGTCAAGTTTAACCTGAGTATTCTGCGTGTGCAAAAACTGGCTTGCACCCGTTGTAGATGGACATAGAGCTTATCACACCTGATCATCATGTGGTGTCTGGGCACGACGAACTTTGGCAACGGTGCATACTCAGGGAGAACACTTCTTGATAATTTAGTGAGAGATCATCTTATAATGCTACCGTCAATCAAAGCAAGATAAGATGCATAAAGGATAAACATCACATGCAATCAATATAAGTGATATGATATGGCCATCATCATCTTGTGCCTGTGATCTCCATCTCCGAAGCACCGTCATGATCACCATCGTCACCGGCGCGACACCTTGATCTCCATCGTAGCATCATTGTCGTCTCGCCAATCTTATGCTTCCACGACTATCACTACCGTTTAGTAATAAAGTAAAGCATTACATCGCGATTGCATTGCATACAATAAAGCGACAACCATATGGCTCCTGCCAGTTGCCGATAACTTGGTTACAAAACATGATCATCTCATACAATAAAATTCAGCATCATGCCTTGACCATATCACATCACAACATGCCCTGCAAAAACAAGTTAGACGTCCTCTACTTTGTTGTTGCATGTTTTACGTGGCTGCTACGGGCTTAAGTAAGAACCAATCTCACCTACGCATCAAAACCACAACGATAGTTTGTCAAATAGACTCCATTTTAACCTTCGCAAGGACCGGGCGTAGCCATACTTGGTTCAACTAAAGTTGGAGAGACAGTCGCCCGCAAGCCATCTCTGTGCAAAGCACGTCGAGGGAACCGGTCTCGCGTAAGCGTACGCGTAAGGTTGGTCTGGGTCGTCTCGTCCAACAATACCGCCGAACCAAAGTATGACATGCTGGTAGGCAGTATGACTTGTATCATCCACAACTCACTTGTGTTCTACTCGTGCATATAACATCAACATCAATAACCTAGGCTCGGATGCCACTGTTGGGTTTCGAAGTAATTTCAAAAATTTTCCTACGCGCACACAGGATCATGTGATGTATAGCAACGAGAGGAGAGTGTTGTCTACATACCCAACGCAGACCGACTGCGGAAGCGATGACACGACATAGAGGAAGTAGTCGTACGTCTTCACGATCCAACCGATCAAGCACCGAAACTACGGCACCTCTGAGTTCGAGCACACGTTCAGCTCGATGACGATCCCCGGACTCCGATCCAGCAAAGTGTCGGGGAAGAGTTTCGTCAGCACGACGGCGTGGTGACGATCTTGATGAACTACAGCAGCAGGGCTTCGCCTAAACTCCGCTACAGTATTATCGAGGAATATGGTGGCAGGGGGCACCGCACACGGCTAAGGAATCGATCACGAGGATCAACTTGTGTCAACTTGTGTGTCTTTGGGTGCCTCTACCTCAGTATATAAAGGAGCCAAGGGGGGAGAGGGGCTCCGGCCAAGGAGGAGGGCGCAGGAGGAGTCCTACTCCTACCGGGAGTAGGACTCCCCCCCCCCCCAATCCTATTCCAACTAGGATTCCCAAGGGGGAAAGAGGGAGAGGGGTGGCCGGCCACCTCTCCTAGTCCTAATAGGACTAGGGGAAGGGGGGAGGCGCGCAGCCCCCTTGGGCTACCCCTTTCTCCTTTCCACTAAGGCCCATGAAGGCCCATATGGTTCCCGGGGGGTTCCGGTAACCTCCCGGTAACCCGGTAAAATCCCGATTTCACCCGGAACACTTCCGATGTCCAAACATAGACTTCCAATATATCAATCTTTATGTCTCGACCATTTAGAGACTCCTCGTCATGTCCGTGATCGCATCCGGGACTCCGAACAACCTTCGGTACATCAAAATGCATAAACTCATAATATAACTGTCATCGTAACCTTAAGCGTGCGGACCCTACGGGTTCGAGAACAATGTAGACATGACCGAGACACGTCTCCGGTCAATAACCAATAGCGGGACCTGGATGCCCATATTGGCTCCTACATATTCTACGAAGATCTTTATCGGTCAGACCGCATAACAACATACGTTGTTCCCTTTGTCATCGGTATGTTACTTGCCCGAGATTCGATCGTCGGTATCCAATACCTAGTTCAATCTCGTTACCGGCAAGTCTCTTTACTCGTTCCGTAATACATCATCTCACAACTAACATATTAGTTGTAATGCTTGCAAGGCTTATGTGATGTGTATTATCGAGAGGGCCCAGAGATACCTCTCTGACAATCGGAGTGACAAATCCTAATCTCGAAATACGCCAACCCAACATCGACCATTGGAGACACCTGTAGTACTCCTTTATAATCACCCAGTTACGTTGTGACGTTTGGTAGTACCCAAAGTGTTCCTCCGGTAAACGGGAGTTGCATAATCTCATAGTCATAGGAACATGTATAAGTCATGAAGAAAGCAATAGCAACATACTAAACGATCGGGTGCTAAGCTAATGGAATGGGTCATGTCAATCAGATCATTCTACTAATGATGTGACCTCGTTAATCAAATAACAACTCATTGTTCATGGTTAGGAAACATAACCATCTTTGATTAACGAGCTAGTCAAGTAGAGGCATACTAGTGACACTCTGTTTGTCTATGTATTCACACATGTATTATGTTTCCGGTAAATACAATTCTAGCATAAATAATAAACATTTATCATGATTATAAGGAAATAAATAATAACTTTATTATTGCCTCTAGGGCATATTTCCTTCAGTCTCCCACTTGCACTAGAGTCAATAATCTAGATTACACTGTAATGAATCTAACACCCATGGAGCTTTGGTGCTGATCATGTTTTGCTCGTGGAAGAGGCTTAGTCAACGGGTCTGCAACATTCAGATCCGTATGTATCTTGCAAATCTCTATGTCTCCCACCTGGACTAGATCCCGGATGGAGTTGAAGCGTCTCTTGATGTGTTTGGTCCTTTTGTGAAATCTGGATTCCTTTGCCAAGGCAATTGCACCAGTATTGTCACAAAAGATTTTCATTGGACCCGATGCACTAGGTATGACACCTAGATCGGATATGAACTCCTTCATCCAGACTCCTTCATTTGCTGCTTCCGAAGCAGCTATGTATTCCGCTTCACATGTAGATCCCGCTACAACGCTTTGTTTGGAACTGCACCAACTGACAGCTCCACCGTTTAATGTAAACACGTATCCGGTTTGCGATTTAGAATCGTCCGGATCAGTGTCAAAGCTTGCATCAACGTAACCTTTTACGATGAGCTCTTTGTCACTTCCATATACGAGAAACATATCCTTAGTCCTTTTTAGGTATTTCAGGATGTTCTTGACCGCTGTCCAGTGATCCATTCCTGGATTACTTTGGTACCTCCCTGCTAAACTTATAGCAAGGCACACATCAGGTCTGGTACACAGCATTGCATACATGATAGAGCCTATGGCTGATGCATAGGGAACATCTTTCATATTCTCTCTATCTTCTACAGTGGTCGGGCATTGAGTCTTACTCAATTTCACACCTTGTAACACAGGCAAGAACCCTTTCTTTGCTTGATCCATTTTGAATTTCTTCAAAATTTTGTCAAGGTATGTGCTTTGTGAAAGTCCAATTAAGCGTCTTGATCTATCTCTATAGATCTTAATGCCTAATATGTAAGCAGCTTCACCGAGGTCTTTCATTGAAAAACTTTTATTCAAGTATCCCTTTATGCTATCCAGAAATTCTATATCATTTCCAATCAGTAATATGTCATCCACATATAATATCAGAAATGCTACAGAGCTCCCACTCACTTTCTTGTAAATACAGGCTTCTCCGAAAGTCTGTATAAAACCAAATGCTTTGATCACACTATCAAAACGTTTATTCCAACTCCGAGAGGCTTGCACCAGTCCATAAATGGATCGCTGGAGCTTGCACACTTTGTTAGCTTCCTTTGGATCGACAAAACCTTCCGGTTGCATCATATACAACTCTTCTTCCAGAAATCCATTCAGGAATGCAGTTTTGACATCCATCTGCCAAATTTCATAATCATAAAATGCGGCAATCGCTAACATAATTCGGACGGACTTAAGCATCGCTACGGGTGAGAAGGTCTCATCGTAGTCAATCCCTTGAACTTGTCGAAAACCTTTTGCGACAAGTCGAGCTTTGTAGACAGTAACATTACCATCAGCGTCAGTCTTCTTCTTAAAGATCCATTTATTCTCAATTGCTTGCCGATCATCGGGCAAGTCAACCAAAGTCCATACTTTGTTCTCATACATGGATCCCATCTCAGATTTCATGGCTTCAAGCCACTTTGCGGAATCTGGGCTCACCATCGCTTCTTCATAGTTCGTAGGTTCATCATGATCTAGTAGCATGACTTCCAGAACAGGATTTCCGTACCACTCTGGCGCGGATCTTACTCTGGTTGATCTACGTGGTTCAGTAGTATCTTGATCTGAAGTTTCATGATCATTATCATTGGCTTCCTCACTAACCGGTGTAGGTGTCACTGAAACAGTTTTCTGTGATGAACTACTTTCCAGTAAGGGAGCAGGTACAGTTACCTCGTCAAGTTCTACTTTCCTCCCACTCACTTCTTTCGAGAGAAACTCCTTCTCTAGAAATGATCCATTCTTAGCAACGAATGTTTTGCCTTCGGATCTGTGATAGAAGGTGTACCCAACAGTTTCCTTTGGGTATCCTATGAAGACACATTTCTCCGATTTGGGTTCGAGCTTATCAGTTTGAAGTTTTTTCACATAAGCATCGCAGCCCCAAACTTTAAGAAACGACAACTTTGGTTTCTTGCCAAACCACAGTTCATAAGGCGTCGTGGCAGGGGGCACCGCACACGGCTAAGGAATCGATCACGAGGATCAACTTGTGTCAACTTGTGTGTCTTTGGGTGCCTCTACCTCAGTATATAAAGGAGCCAAGGGGGGAGAGGGGCTCCGGCCAAGGAGGAGGGCGCAGGAGGAGTCCTACTCCTACCGGGAGTAGGACTCCCCCCCCCCCCAATCCTATTCCAACTAGGATTCCCAAGGGGGAAAGAGGGAGAGGGGTGGCCGGCCACCTCTCCTAGTCCTAATAGGACTAGGGGAAGGGGGGAGGCGCGCAGCCCCCTTGGGCTACCCCTTTCTCCTTTCCACTAAGGCCCATGAAGGCCCATATGGTTCCCGGGGGGTTCCGGTAACCTCCCGGTAACCCGGTAAAATCCCGATTTCACCCGGAACACTTCCGATGTCCAAACATAGACTTCCAATATATCAATCTTTATGTCTCGACCATTTAGAGACTCCTCGTCATGTCCGTGATCGCATCCGGGACTCCGAACAACCTTCGGTACATCAAAATGCATAAACTCATAATATAACTGTCATCGTAACCTTAAGCGTGCGGACCCTACGGGTTCGAGAACAATGTAGACATGACCGAGACACGTCTCCGGTCAATAACCAATAGCGGGACCTGGATGCCCATATTGGCTCCTACATATTCTACGAAGATCTTTATCGGTCAGACCGCATAACAACATACGTTGTTCCCTTTGTCATCGGTATGTTACTTGCCCGAGATTCGATCGTCGGTATCCAATACCTAGTTCAATCTCGTTACCGGCAAGTCTCTTTACTCGTTCCGTAATACATCATCTCACAACTAACATATTAGTTGTAATGCTTGCAAGGCTTATGTGATGTGTATTACCGAGAGGGCCCAGAGATACCTCTCCAACAATCGGAGTGACAAATCCTAATCTCGAAATACGCCAACCCAACATCGACCATTGGAGACACCTGTAGTACTCCTTTATAATCACCCAGTTACGTTGTGACGTTTGGTAGTACTCAAAGTGTTCCTCCGGTAAACGGGAGTTGCATAATCTCATAGTCATAGGAACATGTATAAGTCATGAAGAAAGCAATAGCAACATACTAAACGATCGGGTGCTAAGCTAATGGAATGGGTCATGTCAATCAGATCATTCTACTAATGATGTGACCTCGTTAATCAAATAACAACTCATTGTTCATGGTTAGGAAACTTAACCATCTTTGATTAACGAGCTAGTCAAGTAGAGGCATACTAGTGACACTCTGTTTGTCTATGTATTCACACATGTATTATGTTTCCGGTAAATACAATTCTAGCATGAATAATAAACATTTATCATGATTATAAGGAAATAAATAATAACTTTATTATTGCCTCTAGGGCATATTTCCTTCAGAGACACCATGTCATGATCATGTGTGATAAGCTCTACGTTCACATACAACGGGTGAAAGCCAGTTTTGCACACGCAGAACTCAGGTTAAACTTGACGAGCCTAGCATATGCAGATATGGCCTCGGAATACTGAGACCGAAAGGTCGAGCGTGAATCATATAGTAGATATGATCAACATAGTGATGTTCACCAATGAAAACTACTCCATCTCACGTGATGATCGGACATGGTTTAGTTGATTTGGATCACGTAATCACTTAGATGATTAGAGGAATGTCTATCTAAGTGGGAGTTCTTAAGTAATATGATAAATTGAACTTTATTTTATAATGAACTTAGTACCTGATAGTATTTTACATGTCTATGTTGTTGTAGATCAATGGCTCATGCTGCCGTTCCTTTGAATTTTAATGCGTTCCTAGAGAAAGCAACTTGGAAGATGATGGCAACAACTACACGGACTAGGTCCGTAACTTGAGGATTATCCTCATTTCTGCACAGAAGAATTACGTCCTGGAAGCACCGTTGGGTGCCAGGCCTGGTGCAGATGCTACTGATGACGTTAAGAACGTCTGGCAGAGCAAAGCTGATGACTACTCGATAGTTCAGTGTGCCATGTTTTACGTCTTAGAATCGGGACTTCAAAGACGTTTAGAACGTCATGGAGCATACGAGATGTTCCAGGCGTTTAAGTTAATATTTCATGCAAATGCCCAACCTGAGAGATATGAAGTCTCCAACAAGTTCTACAGCTGCAAAATGGAGGAGAATAGTTCTGTCAGTGAACACATACTCAGAATGTCTGGGTACCATAATCACTTGACTCAGCTGGGAGTTGTTCTTCCAGTTGATTGTGTCATTGACAGAGTTCTTCAATCACTGCCACCAAGCTATAAAGGCTTCGTGATGAACTATAATATGCAAGGGATGAACTAGACTATTCCTGAGCTCTTCGAGATTCTAAAGGCCGCGGAGGTAGAAATCAAAAAGGAGCATCAAGTGTTGATGGTCAATAAGACCACTAGTTTCAAGGAAAGAAGGGGAACTTCAAGAAGAACGACAAAAAGGTTGCTGCTAAAGAGAAGAAACCCAAGTCTGGACCTAAGCCTGAAACTGAGTGCTTCTACTGCAAAGGGACTGGTAACTGGAAGCAAAACTGCCCCAAGTATTTGGCGGATAAGAAGGATGACAAAGTGAAAGGTATATTTGATATACATGTTATTGATGTGTATTTAACTAATGCTCGCAGTAGTGCATGGCTATTTGATACTGGTTCTGTTGCTCATATTTGCAACTCGAAACAGGGGCTACGGATTAAGAAAAGATTGGCTAAGGACGAGGTGACGATGCGCGTGGGAAATGGTTCCAAAGTCGATGTGATCGCAGTCGGCACGCTACCTCTACATCTACCATCAGGATTAGTTTTAGACCTGAATAATAGTTATTTGGTGCCAACGTTGAGCATGAACATTATATCTATATCTTGTTTAATGTGAGACGGTTATTCATTTAAATCAGAGAATAATGGTTGTTCTATTTATATGAGTAATATCTTTTATGGTCATGCACCCCTGCTGAGTGCTTTATTTTTGTTGAATCTCGATAGTAGTGATACACATATTCATAGTGTTGAAACCAAAAGATTTAAGTTTAACAATGATAGTGCAACTTATTTGTGGCACTGCCGGTTGGGTCATATCGGTGTAAAACGCATGAAGAAACTCCATACTGATGGACTTTTGGAATCACTTGATTATGAATCACTTGGTGCTTGCGAACCGTGCCTTATGGACAAGATGACTAAAACTCCTTTCTCCGGAACAATGGAACGAGCTACTGACTTGTTGGAAATAATACATACCGATGTATGTGGTCCAGTGAGTATTGAAGCTCGTGGTGGGAATCGTTATTTTCTTACCTTCACAGACGATTTAAGCGGATATAGTTATATCTACTTAATGAAGCATAAGTCTGAAACATTTGAAAAGTTCAAAGAGTTTCAGAGTGAAGTGGAAAATCATTGTAACAAGAAAATAAAGTTTCTATGATCTGTTTGTGGAGGAGAATATTGAGTTACGAGTTTGGTCTTCATTTGAACATGGGATAGTTTCACAATTAACGCCACCTGGAACACCACAGCGAAATGGTGTGTCTGAACGTCGTAGCCGTACTTTATTGGATATGGTGCGACCTATGATGTCTCTTACTGATTTACCACTATCATTTTGGGGTTATGCTTTAGAGACAGCTGCATTCACTTTAAATAGGGCACCATTAAAATCCGTTGACACGACACCTTATGAACTATGGTTTCTTAAAGTTTGGGTCTGCGATGCTTATGTGAAAAAGCTTCAACCTGATAAGCTCGAACCCAAATCAGAGAAGTGCGTCTTGAAAGGGTACCCAAAGGAAACTGTTGGGTACAACTTCTATCACAGATCCGAAGGCAAGATATTTGTTGCTAAAAATGGATCCTTTCTAGAGAAGGAGTTTCTCTTGAAAGAAGTGAGTGGGAGGAAAGTAGAACTTGATGAGGTAGTTGTACCTTCTCCCTTATTGGAAAGTAGTTCATCACAGAAATCAGTTCCCGTGATTCCTACACCAATTAGTGAGGAAGCTAATGATGATGATCATGAAGCTTCAGATCAAGTTACTACCGAACCTCGTAGGTCTTCCAGAGTAAGATCCGCACCAGAGTGGTACGGTCATCCTGTTCTGGAAGTCATGTCACTAGACCATGATGAACCTACGAACTATGAGGAAGCGATGATGAGCCCAGATTCTACGAAATGGCTTGAGGCCATGAAATCTGAGATGGGATCCATGTATGAGAACAAAGTATGGACATTGGTGGACTTGCCCGATGATCGGCAAGCCATAGAAAATAAATGGGTCTTCATGAAGAAGACCGATGCTGACGGTAATAGTACTGTCTACAAAGCTCGACTAGTTGCGAAAGGTTTTCAACAAGTTCAAGGAGTTGACTACGATGAGACTTTCTCACCTGTAGTGATGCTTAAGTGTGTCCGAAACATGTTAGCAATTCCTGGATTTTATGCTTATGAAATTTGGCAAATGGATGTCAAGACTGCATTCCTAAATGGATTTCTAGAAGAAGAGTTATATATGATGCAATCGGAAGGTTTTATCGATCCAAAGGGTGCTAACAAAGTGTGGAAGCTCCAGCGGTCCATTTATGGACTGGTGCAAGCCTCTCAGAGTTGGAATAAACGCTTTGACAGTGTGATCAAAGCATATGGTTTTATACAGACTTTTGGAGAAGCCTGTATTTACAAGAAATTGAGTGGGAGCTCTGTAGCATTTCTAATTTTATATGTAGATGACATGTTGTTGATTGCAAATGATATAGAATTTCTGGATAGCATCGGGATACATGAATAAGAGTTTTTCTATGAAAGACCTCGGAGAAGCTGCTAACATATTGGGCATCAAGATCTATAGAGGTAGATCAAGACGCTTAACTGGACTTTCACAAAGCACATACCTTGATAAAGTTTTGAAGAAGTTCAAAATGGATCAGTCAAAGAAAGGGTTCCTGCCTGTGTTACAAGGTGTGAAGTTGGGTCAAACTCAATGCCCGACCACTGCAGAAGATAGAGAGAAAATGAAAGTCATTCCCTATGCTCCAGCCATAGGTTCTATCATGTATGGAATGCTGTGTACTAGACCTGATGTATGTCTTGCTATAAGCATAGAAGGGAGGTACCAAAGTAATCCCGGAGTGGAGCACTCGACAGCGGTCAAGAACATACTGAAATACCGTAAAAAGACTGATCCGGATGGAATGTTTCTCGTTTATGGAGGTGAAAAAGAGCTCGTCATAAATGGTTACATCGATGCAAGCTTTGACACTGATCCGGATGACTCTAAGTCGCAAACCGGATATGTATTTTTATTGAATGGAGGAGCTGTCAGTTGGTGCAGTTCCAAGCTAAGCGTCGTGGCGGGATCTACGTGTGAAGCGGAATACATTGATGCTTCGGAAGCAGCGAATTAAGGAGTTTGGATGAAGGAGTTCATATCCAATCTAGGTGTCATACCTAGTGCGTCGGGTCCAATGAAAATCTTTTGTGACAATACTGGTGCAATTGCCTTGGCAAAGGAATCCAGATTTCGCAAGAGAACCAAGCACACCAAGAGACGCTTGAATTCCATCCATCATCAAGTGTTAGAGGGGGGCATAGAGATTTGCAAGATACACACAGATCTGAATGTTGCAGACCCGTTGACTAAGCCTCTTCCACGAGCAAAACATTATCAGCACCAAAGCTCCACGGGTGTTAGAATCATACCAATGTAGTCTAGATTACTGACTCTAGTGAAAAGTGGGAGACTGAAGGAAATATTCCCTAGAGGCAATAATAAAGTTATTATTTATTTCCTTAATTCATGATGAATGTTTATTATTCATGATATAATTGTATTAACCGGAAACTTAGTACATGTGTGAATACATAGACAAAACACATAGTCCCTAGTATGCCTCTACTTGACTAGCATGTTAATTAAAGATGGTTATGTTTCCTAACCATAGACATGTGTTGTCTTTTGCTGAACGGGGTCACATCATTAGGAGAATGATATGATGGACATGACCCATCTGTTAGCTTAGCATTATGATCGTGTTAGTTTCATTGCTACTGCTTTCTTCATGACTTATACAAATTCCTCAAACTATGAGATTATGAAACTCCCGAATACCATAGGAACACTTTGTGTGCTACCAAACGTCACAACGTAAATGAGTGATTATAAAGGTTCTCTACAGGTGTCTCCAAAGGTGTTTGTTGGGTTAACATAGATCGAGATTAGGATTTGTCACTCCGTGTTTCGGAGAGGTATCTCTGGGCCCTCTCGGTTACACTCATCACTATAAGCCTTGCAAGCATTGTGACTAATGAGTTAGTTGCGGGGTGAAGTATTAAGGAATGAGTAAAGAGACTTGCCAGTAACGAGATTGAACTAGGTATTGAGATACCGACGATCGAATCTCGGGAAAGTAACGTACCGACGACAAAGGGAACAACGTATGTTGTTATGCGGTTTGACCAATAATGATCTTCGTAGAATATGTAGGAACCAATATGAGCATCCAGGTTCCGCTATTGGTTATTGTCGGATTGGTATTATGAGTTTATGTGATATGATGTACCAAATATTGTTCTGAGTCCCGGATGTGATTACGTACATGATGAGGAGTCTCGAAATGGTCGAGACATAAAGATTGGTATATTGGACGACTACATTCGGACACCGGAATTGTTCCGGAGAAGTTTCGGATAAAACCGGAGTGCCAGAGGGTTACCGGAACCCCTGGGGGATCTAATGGGCCTCGATGGGCCCTAGTGGAGAGAGAGAGAGGGGGGGCGGCCAGGCCGCACGCCCCTCCCGTTGAGTCCGAATAGGACAAGGAAGGGGGGCGCCGCCCCCCTTTCCTTCCCCCTCTCCCTTTCCTTCCTTTCCCCTCTCTCCCTTTAGGTGGAAACCTACTAGGACTTGGAGTCCTAGTAGGATTCCCCTATTGGGGGCGCGCCCTAGGAGGGCCGGCCTGCCTCCCCCTTGCTCCTTTATATACGGGGGCAGGGGCCACCCTAGAACACACAAGTTGACAATTGTTTTAGCCATGTGCGGTGCCCCCCTCCATAGATTTCCACCTCGGTCATATCGTTGTAGTGCTTAGGCGAAGCCCTGTGCCGGTAACTTTATCATCACCATCACCACGCCGTCGTGCTGACGAAACTCTCCCTCGACCTCAGCTAGATCTATAGTTCGTGGGACGTCACCAAGCTGAACATGTGCAGATTGCGGAGGTGCTGTACCTTTGGTGCTAGGATCGGTTGGATCGTGAAGACGTACGACTACATCAACCGTGTTGTCATAACGCTTCCGCTTTCGGTCTACGAGGGTACGTAGACAACACTATCCCCTCTCGTTGCTATGCATCACCTAGAGATAGATCTTGTGTGATCGTAGGAAATTTTTGAAATTACTATGTTCCCCAACAATTACTCCCTCGGGTTGCTCTGCGGGATACCTCCGATTATGCTGTGTGGTCGTCTTCGTCGTCTTCGCTTCGCATTCTCCATGCATGATGATGATGATGTGTGTGTGGGCGGCGGCAGACACCATGTTCTCGTCGGTACACGCGCCACATGTAGCGTGGCCTTAGCGGTCGTGCCTCATCGGTCTTGGCGGTGTTGCGGTAGTTGATGTTGGGGTAGCATGGGTCACGCTCGTCTTAGATTTCTCGACGACCGGGTTCTTCATCGGCGTGTTCAAGGGGCTATGCCTTGCGGAAGTAATGTTTTGGAGAGACCGGCGTCAGTGTAAAAATTAACGCGTGCTCACATTGGCGTGGCCGAGGTGGTCGGCTCTGTCGTGGTACTAAGTCTGACAGTATGAGTAGGGGGTATGTACGCGGAGGTGAGGCCCTAGCTACGGCGAGGTTGAACACAAGAGTTTACGAGTTCAAGCCCCTCTCGGAGGAGGTAAAAGCCCTATGTCTCGGTGCCCTGAGGCGGTCGACTGGAATATGGATGTGTGTTACAAGGGGTGCAAACCATTGCCCAGAGGAGGGGGTGGCTTATATAGAGTGCGCCAGGACCCCAGCTGTCCTCTGTTATAGGGGTTCAATGTACATTAAGATAGGGTGTTACTGGTAACGCCAGCTATAAAATGCCATCAATGATCTTTAATACTACAGACTGAACGCCTGACCGTTGCCATCTTGAGTGACTCTAGGTCTTCTGTACTCCAAGTGGTTTCCTGTATGGTCGAATGACTCCATCCAGGTCGAGTGAAATTCGGGGTATCTGAGTGAGGTGTCTGGTCGAGTGGATTGCACTCGATGGCTTCAGTCGATACTTCGTGCTGTGCTTTGTATGTCCTTGCTTCTAGGGTAGTGACCTTGGGTAGGGCGTATATGTCAGGTCTATGACCCTACACTAGGTCTATGGCATCATCATTAGCCCCCGAATGGATTGAGGTCCGAGTGAAAAGAAAGTTGAAGTTGGCCTGCTTTGACTCTTGTGCTTCAAAAGTATTCATACTGAGTTCGAGGTCCATGCTAAAACTTCGGCTTCATTTCAGTCTCCTTGATCGATTCAGAGGTTGTCGAGTGAACTTATGCTGAGGCCGATGTGTCTGCACATTGCGCTCCCATTCCCCTTCTTCTTACTTTGTTTCGCCACCGCGTCCTCTTTCGTCATCGATGGCGCCGCTCCGCCAGTGTGCAGTCCGCCACCATGGTGAAGGATAAGATGGCGGCGTTGGAGCGCGAAAAAAATGACGGCGGCGATGAAGGGCAAGAAAATGAATCGAGGATCGTCGTATAGGTTCGGGCTGCCGCCTGGTTGGATTCAGGGAGACTGGATCTGATCCATGCTCTGGCCAGAGGATCTGGAAGATCCGTATGCCACGGGCTGATCACCGTCGGGACTTCGAGGATGCCGGGGGACGAGATCGAGCTTCAGCCGCGGTCGGGTGAGTGTGTCCTCCTTGCCACCCATGTCGACCATGGTTTCTCCCTTCCCCCGCATCCTTTCTTTGGGGGTTTTCTGAACTTTTTTGGTGCTCAGCTTTATCACTTCTCTCCCCAAACCATTACGTATCTTGCTGCATTCATGTCTATGTGCGAAAACTTCTTGGGTTTTCGACCGCACTGGGGTCTCTTCAAACATATGTTCACAGTCTGTTCCCAGACCGTGAAGAAGGAAAATCCGAATGACGGGAGGACGCACGTGATCCAGATGTGCGGGGGTTTAGGTATTCAGATGAGGAAGAGGAGCACTTTACCCCCTATGACACTCCCCGAGTCAGTTAGGTGCTAGCAGTCGACCTGGTTCTACTGCCAGGACATTGCGACCCCCGGTCAGTCGACCAGTCTTCCTCCCTTTACCCTAGATCGAGTCCAGCAACCTCCTTCATTGATTGTGACTGCGGCGAAGAAAGTAGAGACGAACATGTTGGTCGAGAGGGTAGTTCAGTTGGTCCGTCAGGGTGTAACTGGCATGGATTTATTGGAGGTGTTTCTCAGTCGATGCATCCAGCCACTCCAAGCCCGTGATCACTCAATGTGGATGTACTCGGGCTCCAATGACACCGCTCGGGTCAACCCAGAGGAGGTTCCCGATGAGACGGTGGCCCTGTGGCTGAAGAGCATTACCGGAAACAAAGATAACCCTAGGGGGGCCAGGAGAGTCGATCCATTCGACGCTGACAACCAGGCGGACAAGGTCCGATCCTTGTTACCGAGTGTACTTCATTCTGTCTTGCAACTGTCTCTGAATCTGACTGATGTTTGCTTAAATTCTTGCCTTGTAGGTTTATACTGAGATGTATTCGATGCAGAACAGGGAACAAGCCCAGGAGCAAGTCCAGGAGGGAGCGGATAGCATAGAAGAGAGCGCCGACTGGCAATCTCCTGACGATGAAGACGAGGAAGAGAGTGATGAGTCCGACGACGAAGAAGAGGAGGTCGACTAACCACCTCTCACAGAGCGCCGATCCAAGCAGTTTCATGATCCAGCGAGCGGGCGTAACAAGGTTGTGGCTCTGAGCATGCAAGTGCATAAGCGCACTCAGACTTCGATCCCGGAGCCGTCAGAGAAGGTCGTCAAGCAGCCCAAGGTCGCCCCTTAAAAGTCTCGGAAGACCTTGCCCAAGTCAAGATGGACGTTCCTTTTTCTTTTGCGTGAGTGTTCTGTCTTTCTGTGTTTTCCTACTGACTCATATTTCTGCTCTGACCGAGTGGATTATGAACTTTTCAGTGCTGCAACTTCCGGGACCTCCATGGATATTGACAGGGCTCAAGATGATGAAGAGACTGATGATGCGGCTACTTCCAAAGCTGGTACGATCCTGCAATATTGAACTTGTTTTGTCGATTGGATTGTCGGTCGATTGAACCCCTATGGTTGCATTTTTTATGTAGCTCCGCGGGACGTCATTGAGCTTCCAGACGATGATGAAGAAATGCCTCTGAAAAGTACGGGAAGGAGGGACAGGGCTTCGAGCAGGAGGACGCCCGAAGGCCAGGAGCCTCAGTCGACATCAGCGCCGGAGACGGTGGTCCAGCGATCCAGAGATCCGGCTCGGGCAAATGTTTCATTTGCCAATCCGGTGTCGACTGACCGACCCTCGGCGTCGATTGCTCAAGTCTCTGCTTCGCCTGCACAACTCCATGCTTCTGATCCTATGATTGCTCCGACTGTACTCCAGATGACCCGTCGGGTGCCGCCAAGGAAGCCATACTCCAAGAAAACCTTATGATGGAATAGATGAAGGTGGTGCGCGAGGCCAGCCAGGCTGCCTACAATGCCAGCTCTGCTCTCTACATGTCTATGTCAAGGTTAGTTGATTTCTGACTGATCTCTCAATTTGATTTTTGCCTTGCTGCGATGTGGTAGATGTAGCTGCTGCTTCATTGTCCGTAAGATGTCCCTGGATGAGTGTTTTGGAACCTTTTATGTGCATCTATCATGAGTCTGCATTTTCCCTCCAATAACCCACCGGGTGCTTTAACTTAGTGTTGAATAGTTCTTCTACTTGAGTCGACCCAGTTGAGTCGAGTGTATCTCTGAACCAGTGGGGGCACGCAAAGTGCACCCACTGGGTTTAGTCCCCGAGACCGCCATCGGATGTTTGATGCGGCGGGGGTCTTTGTCGAATGTCACTTCATTGTTCTTTCACTCGGTTGAATAGCTTGATCCGAGTGGAATCTAGACCAGTCGGGACACGCAGAGTGCACCCACCAGGTCTGAGAATCTCTCTCTTCTTTTTTTTCTTTTTTTGCATACTCATGCTAGGCAGACCATGCTGAGTGGAAAACCGGACCAGTGGGGGCACACCAAGTGCACCCACTGGGTGTAGTCCCCGAGACTACTGCTGAATGTTTGATTCGGCGGTAGTCTTAGAGCAATTTTCGCTGTGATTGATGGTTTCTGTCGACTGACACATCTTATTTGCTGACCGCAGACATCTTGTAATCTTGGAGCCCAATTTGCTAAATTGGAGAGGAAGCAGATCAGCCTCAACCTTGACCTGGAGCTGGCCAAGAATAATCTCCAAAAGGCCTAGGAAGAAGCATCTACCATGGAAGGTAATAATTCATCGACTGTCCACCTTATGATTTTTTTCCTTTTAGTTTCTTGAACCGAGTGACTCCACTCGAACAGATGTGCATAGTGAAAATCATCAACTCCAAGACCGTCTGAAGAATGTTATTTATTTAGAGAAAATGAAGCAGGCTCTGGAGAAGAATGATCAAGAACTTGCCACAGCACAAAAGGAGGGTCTAGAGAAAACATCACTTGCCGATAAGAAGCTGGCCTCAGTCAACAAGTTAGAAGAGGAGAACTCCAAGCTGAAGACTGTTGTTACTGAAGCCAACAAGGAGGTTGCGAGGCTGAGGAAGGACAAGGATACCTTGACTGACAAGGTTGGAAATCTCAAGGCGAAGAAGGGCGAATTGGGGCTTATCTGGGACGGCTTGCTGAGAAACTGGTCTTGAAGCTTGAAGGTACTTCCTCTCGTCCGACTGATTTGCATTTGTCGACTCATTATTCAACTGTTGACTCAGCGCTTTTCCAACTATGCAGAACTCTGTCAAGAATTCAAAGCAGAGACTGGGCGCATCGAGACAGGTCTTCACCCCGTAAATTCTCCTGTCAAAGATGACGTCGCGATGAACGTGTTGCGGTTGGAGTCTCGTATGGACAGTGTTGTGGATTATCTTGCTCGTCTGAAGGTGGCGATGTAGCGGATTGACACTAAACTCTGGCGCCGAGCGGAATTCTAGAATGATCTCGAGTCTCTGATGACTCGAATGAATGAAATCCCTAGTCGAGTGCAAGAGTGGAAGAAGTCGTCTGCTCGATGTGGCACCGATGTGGCTCTGCCGTTGGTCCGAGTCCACTGCAAGGATATCACAGAAGACAAGCTAGCAGCTCTCAAGGTTGCCAACACTAAGAAGCACAACTTCCAGTTCTTCATGGACACCTTCATCGACGCCGCTACTCGTATCGCAGACAACATTGACCTTGACAGCTTCGTCGAGCCAACCAATCCTATGGCAGAGTGAACAAACATTATGCCCCACCTTTATTTGCCTCGGAATGCCGAGTGGTTTTGTAACCGATAAACTCTTTCAGGCCTGATGCCTGAGCACTTCTGCCCGCTGAGGTTCTGAACTTTTGCGAGCTTTATCTGAACTTTGTTTTTCTTTGAATATGGCAGCTTTGTCTTTACCACTTCCGTATCTTTTTCAGTTTTCAAGCAGTCTTCACTTCTCACTCGGAGTAGACGTTTTACCTATGACGCAGCTCTGGCAATGTGCTTGATTGGCACCTCGTCGTCCTTGCGGATCGTGATGGAGCGCACGTTGTACTTGTGACGCAGCTCAGACGACGCGCTCGATCGGCGCCTCGTCGTTCTTGTGGGTCGAGATGGAGCGTACGTTGTACTTGTGACGCAGCTCAGACGATGCGTTTGGTCGGCTCCTTGACGTCCTTGCGGGTCGAGATGGAGCGTACGTTGTACTTGTGATGTAGCATAGAGGATTTTTGTGACTTAGGCGAGTGCGGGCTCGCAGCTAAGATTCCGAGTGGGAGGGTTGCTCTCCACTCGGAGTAGTTTCTTAACTTAGGCGAGTACGGGGTCGCAGCTAAGCCCCTGAGTGGGAGGATTGCTCTCTACTCGGAGTGTTTTTAACTTAGGCGAGTACGGGGTCGCAGCTAAGCACCCGAGTTGGAGGATTGCTCTCCGCTCGGTGTGTTTTTTAACTTAGGCGAGTACGGGGTCGCAGCTAAGCTTTCGAGTGGGAGGATTGCTCTCCACTCGGAGTGTTTTTTAACTTAGGCGAGTACGGGGTTGCAGCTAAGCCCCCGAGTGGGAGGATTGCTCTCCACTCGGAGTATTTTTTAACTTAGGCGAGTACGGGGTCGCAGCTAAGCTCCTGAGTGGGAGGATTGCTCTCGACTGGGAGTGTTTTTTACTTAGGCGAGTACGGGGTCGCAGCTAAGCCCCCGAGTGGGAGGGTTGCTCTGCACTCGTAGTGTTTTTTAACTTACGCGAGTACGGGGGCGCAGCTAATCCCCGAGTTGGAGGATTGCTCTCCACTCGGAGTGTTTTTAACTTAGGCGAGTACGGGGTCGTAGCTAAGCTCCCGATTGGGAGGATTGCTCTCCACTCGGATTGTTTTTTAACTTAGGCGAGTATGGGGTTGCAGCTAAGCCCCCGAGTGGGAGGGTTGCTCTCCACTCGGAGTGTTTTTTAACTTAGGCAAGTATGGGGTCGCAGCTAAGCCCTCGAGTGGGAGGCTTGCTCTCCACTCGGAGTTTTTTTAACTTAGGAGAGTATGGGGTCACAGCTAAGCTCCCGAGTGGGAGGATTTCTCTCCACTCGGAACTTAGGCGAGTACGGGGTTGCAGCTAAGCACCCGAATGGGAGGATTGCTCTCCACTCGAAGTAGTTTCTTTTTTAACTTAGGCGAGTACGGGGTCGCGGCTAAGCCACCCACTGGGGGATTTGGACGCAGATGATTATAGGAAATCAATCATTAAGATACTACAAAAAAATCTTGTCTTTGGTACGCAAACTGAAGGACTCTTATTACAACTCGTCGATCCGAGCGGTTTAGGTATAGAAATGGCGAAGCAGCTCTGCGTTCCACGTGCGTGACTCGTCCATTTTCTTGGCTATGTTGTAGATGTGGTACGCTCCATTGTGAAGCACCTTGGTGATGATGAAGGGACCTTCCCAGGCCGGAGCGAGCTTGTGAGGCCATTTCTGATCTACTCGGAGCACAAGGTCTCCTTCCTAGCACGCTCGACCTCTGACATTACGGGCATGGAATTGACGTACATCTTGCTGATAGATGGTCGACCGGATTAGAGCCATCTCATATTCCTCTTCCAGGAGATCAACTGCGTCTTGGCGTGCCTGTTCTGGTTCAGCTTTTGGGAAGAGTTCCACTCGGGGAGCGTTGTGCAACTAGTCACTCAGAAGCATAGCCTCAGCGTCGTACACCAAGAAGAAAGGGGTTCGGTCAGTCGACCAGTTCGGCGTCATTCTCAGCCCCCATAGGACAGATGGTTACTCAGTCACCCAAGCTCCGGCAGCGTGCTCGAGGTCGCGCATCAGTCGGGTTTCAGCCGTTGAAGGATCAAACCATTCGCCCTTTCTGCTTGCCCATTCGACTGCGTGTGCAACAGACGTGTAGTCGACCTGAGTGCCTTGGGAAGCACAGAACGCCTTAAACTCATCTGAATCAAAATTGGAGCCGTTATATATGAAAATGTTGTGAGGGACTCCATATGTGAATATCAACTACTTGATGAAACTGACGGTAGTGCTTGAGTCAAGGTTTTTGATAGGCTTGGTTCGATCCATTTGGTAAACTTGTCGACTGCCACGAGCAAATGAGTGAAACCATTTCTGTCAGTCTTGAAGGTTCCAACCATATCCAACCCCCTGACTGCAAATGGCCAGACGAGTGGGATAGGCTTCAAGGCAGACGCAGGCTTGTGAGACATGTTGAAGTAGAACTGACAACCTGCGCACTTGTCGACTATATCCTTTGCCATCTCATTCGCATGAGGTTAATAGAATCCCGCTCGGTATGCTTTGGCCACGATGGTCCGGGAGGACGCATGGTGACCACAGGTCCCTGAGTGGATACCGTTTAGGATCATTCTACCTTCTTCTGGGGTGATGCAGCGTTGAGCCACTCTTGTGACACTTTCCCTGTAAAGCTGCCCTTTTATCACGGTGAAATCTTTCGATCGACGGACTATCTGGCGGGCCTCATCCTCATGCTCTGGGAGTTCCTTCCTGAGCAGGTATGCGATGTACGGCACCGTCCTGTCGGGCGTGATCACTAGGACTTCCATGATCAGGTCGACCACATCTGGGACTTCAATCTCAGTCGGATTGGTTGAACTTATCGGTTGCGGGGGCTCTTCCTTGAAGGGATCTTCTTTTACTGACTGGGTGTGATGATTCTCAAAGAACATGTTGCTGGGGATAGGCTTCCGAGTGGAACCTATCTTCGCCAGATCGTCCGCAGCTTGATTCTTGATTCGAGGTATGTGGTGGAGCTCTAACCCCTCAAACTTCTTCTCTAACTTTCTTACTGCGTTGCAATAACCGGTCATTGTTGGACTCCTGATGTCCCATTCCTTCATTACTTGATTAACCACTAAGCTGAGTCGCCATAGACCATCAAGCGCCGGACGCCGAGTGAAATGACCATATGCAACCCATACAACAGTCCCTTGTACTCAACCTCATTGTTTGAAGAATCAAAGTGAATCTGAAGGACATAACTGAGCATGTCTCCTCTTGGGGACACCAAAACCACCCCTGCGCCAGATCCATTCAACATTTTGGACCCATCAAAGAACATAGTCCAATGCTCTGACTGAATCTGAGTCGGTTGCTGCTGTTCAATCAACTCTGCGAGGAAATCTGCTATTGCTTGGGACTTGATGGATTTCTTTGCGTCAAACTTGACATCTAAAGGAAGGAGGTCAATCGTCCATTTTGCCACACGACCAGTTGCATCTCTATTATTGAGAATTTCTGACAATGGAGCGTCGCTGATGCCTGAAACCGAGTGGTCTGATAATTAGTGTGCAACTTTCTTCATGGTCAGGTAAATTCCATAAACAAGCTTCTGATAATGAGGATATCTCTGCTTGGACGGGGTCAACACTTCCGAAATGTAATACATAGGGCGCTGAACTTTGAAGGCTTTGCCTTCTTCTTCCCGCTCGACCGTGAGCACTGTGCTGACAACCTGTCCAGTGGCTGCGATGTAAAGCAGTAAAGGCTCCTTGCTGACTGGAGCGGCAAGCACCGGCTGGGTGGCAAGCAGGGCTTTGAGATCTTCAAACGCTGCTTTAGCTTCATTATTCCACTCGAACTTGTCCGACTTCTTCATCTGTCGGTAAAGAGGCAGTGCCTTTTCACCAAGGCGTGAGATGAATTGACTCAATGCAGCCAAACAACTAGTAAGCTTCTGAACATCGTGCACATGCACAGGGCGCTTCATTCGGAGGATTGTGCCAATCTTCTCTGGATTTGCGTCGATCCCCCGTTCGGAAACGCGAAAACCGAGCAACTTTCCGCCTGGGACCCAGAATGTGCACTTTGATGGATTGAGCTTGATATCATATCTTCTTAAGTGGGAAAAGGTTTCAGCGAGGTCAGTCAGCATGTCGGAACCTTTGCGTTACTTAACCACTATGTCATCCATGTATGCTTCCACATTCCGACTTATTTGAGTGAGCATGCACTTCTGAATCATGCGCACGAATGTGGGACTAGCATTCTTGAGGCCAAAGGGCATAGTAACATAGGAAAAACACCCGAATGGGGTGATGAAAGCTGTCTTTATTTCATCGGGTCCATACAGTCGGATCTGATGGTACCAGGAATAAGCGTCCAAAAAGGACAATCGCTCACATCCCGCAGTGAGTCGACTATCTGGTCGATGCGGGGCAGAGGAAAATGATCTTTTGGGCAGCCCGATTGATGTGCCTGAAATCAATACACATTCAACGTGATTTATCTTTCTTGATGAGCCACTCGAAGTGGCATATCTCGCGGATGAACTCGGCAGCCAGAAGCCGAACCACCTCCTCGCCAATCGCCTTTCTCTTCTCCACGGCGGACCGACAGAGATGCTCTTTAACGGGCTTTGGTTTTGAATCGACTCGCAAATGGTGCTCCGCCAGTCCCCTGTGTACTTCTGGCATGTCAGATGGCTTCCATGCAAAGATGTCCCAGTTCTCACGGAGGAAGTGGATGAGCGCTTCTTCCTATTTGCTGTCGAGTGTCGTTGAGATATGGGTCGGAGCAGCATTGGTGTTGGTCGGATGGATGTTAACCGGCTTTGTCTTGCCGGCCGACTGTAATGCGGACTCTGAGGCAGGCCTCTTGGCATGCAGCAAATCACTCGGATCTGCATTTTTCTGGTATTCTTGAAACTCTACTGCTGCCATCTGCTCATCGGCGATCTTCGAACCATTTTGGAGACAATCTTTTGCTCTCTACCGGTTTCAGGTGACCGCGATCATGCCTTTGGGGCCAGGCATCTTCAACTTGAGGTACACATAGCATGGTCAAGCCATGAAGCTAGCATAAGCAAGTCTTCCTAGAATGGCATGATAGGCACTGTCAAAATTCACTACCTCAAACGTCAACTTTTCCTTGCGGTAATTCATGGAACCACCGAAAACCACATAAAGAGTGATCTGACCGAGTGAATCGGCTTTCTTTCCTGGGATGATACCATGGAATCTCATGTTTCTTTCACTGAGTTTGGACATCGGAATGTCCATCCCCCGGAGGGCCTCAATGTACAATATATTCAGTCCACTACCACAATCCATCAAAACCTTGGTCAGTCGGGTGCCCCCAATGACTGGGTCGACCACCAACCCTTGCCTCCCAAGGGTAGAAACGTGCGGCGGGTGATCGGACTGGTCAAATGTAATAGGGGTTTTTGACCACTTCAAATATCTTGGCGTTGCCGGAGCAACCATGTTCACCTCTCTGTTAATAACTTTCAGTTGACTTTTGCTCTCGAGGTCAGCAAAAATCACCAAAGGAGCATTAACATTGGGGTAACCACCATCTTCCTCTTTGTATTCCTTCTTATCAGACTCTTTATCCTTTTCACTGTGTTGGCTTTCTCGGAAGCTCTGAATCAGGAGTCAACATTGTCGAGTGGTATGCTTGGGGTGAATCGGATTCCCCTCTTCATCCTTTTTGGTGTGTATATGACATGGAAAATCAAGTACATCATTTCCTGCTTGATCTTTCACTTTTTTAGGGGTCCAAGGCCCCTTGGGCTTCCCTTTAAACTTTCCTTGGTTCAAAACCGCTACTTCGACGGGGCCCACCACCACAGCCTTTTGCTTCTGATTCCGACTGGAGTTTCCTCCTCCGGTGTCCAGGGCGACTGGTCTACTATTGCCACTCCAAAGTCGGTCCTCTTCTTCGCCGTTAGCGTACCTAGTGGCAATCTCCATCATCCGAGCCAAAGTCATGTCTCCGGTCCGACCGAACTTCAGATTGAGCTCTCTATAAAGAACACCTTCTTTAAAGGCACAAACCGCTTGGTGATATGATACATTCTCCAGTGTGTGGTGAAGAGTGATCCGCCTCTGGATATAATCTCTTAAGGTCTCATTCTGTCTCTGCACACAATGTTGCAATTCCGACAAACCGACAGGTCTCTTGCAGGTGCCCTCAAACATTTTGGTAAACACTCGGGCCAAATCATCCCAACTGAAAATGCTTCTGGTGGCCAACTGATTCAGCCAAGCCCTGGCAGAACCTTCAAGCATTAAAGGGAGGTGCTTCATGGCCACCTCATCGCTGCCACCACCAATATGCACAGCCACTCGGTTGTCTTCCAACCAAGTGTCAGGCTTCGACTCCCATGTGAACTTACTGATGCCAGTCACCAATCTGAAGTTGTGAGGGATCTCAGCGGCTCGGATGGCCCTTCCCAAACACTCAGGGCCGAAAACATGGACCCTTCTTCCACTGGGCCTGTCTCTATCCAACCCTTCTCTGTATGCTCTGTTCCAGTCGACCAAACCTTGAACAAGGACTGACCTCGCATCGAACCCAGGCTCTCTTGGGTTGACCGGAATCCTGTGATCATTACCATACGGGCGCCTGTCGTCATACCCCCAGGGCGCGTACGACCCGTCCCTCAGAAGGGGCGAAGGCTCTCGACGGTGATTGTCACGGGTGTACTCACAATCAAACTCTCCATGAGCCCTTCCCAGGTGCCGATCTCGGTGGCGATCACGATCTTCACGCCGCAAAGGCGACCCAGGACTTTGTGCCGACTGAACTGTATCTTCCCTTACAGACCTGCTATGGATCCTATTCCGCGACTGAGAAACGGCGGAGTTTAGCTCTCCTGCTGCTCGAAGCAGCGCTCTGATCTACTCCAAGCCTCTTCCAGCCACTGAACGGGATGACTGAATAGACTCTGCTATACAGCCGCATCAGCTGCAAGATTCTGGATCGGAGTGCGGAATACTGGAGTTTCAGGCCGAAACAACTGTCGTTGACTCGATTCGGGGATCAGTCGATGGGCGCGTTCGTCAAGAGAAAGTTGGAGATTCTCAAAACGAGTGCGCTCAACCAGCGTGGCCAGGCGCGTAGCCTCCAGGGCCCGAGCCTTGGCGGTTTCCCCTATGATTGGGTCTGGAGGGCCTCCACGTTGTGGCGGTGCCGTTCTTCCCTCTGCTACGAATTGACTGGTTGGGGCTCGTACTCCTCGTGACCGAATGACGGGCCATCACCGGCACAGTTGCCGCCGTTGAGCCGAAACCCGGGTGGGCTACGACGGGAGTCGACCACGAGAACTTCTTCCACGGGGTCACAGCTCCCGCTCTCGAAAAACATACCTGCAGAGTCAGTAGACAGGTCGATTGGACCACAGTGAAATTCGTCGGGCTCGATTTCCCCGACTCGGGGGGTGGCCGTCTGGCGAGCCACCGCATGCTTCACCCACCGCTGGAGCCGCGACCGACTAGATCGCGTGCGGCGGCGTCCAGCAGAGTGAGGAGGCGACGTGCAGACTGACAGATAAGGAGTCAACGACTGTCATAAGAGGACGCCGTAGGCACTCGCGTGGAAGTGCGACGATCAGTCGATCGGGAGAGCCTCGACATCGAGGGGGTTTCTTGGAGCCAAGCAGAGTCGTCGGCAATGAAAGTGAGCGCGCCGAGTTGGAACTCGCGGCCCATAACCAAACTGCCGCCAGAAACCATGTTGACGAAGATCGGAGGAAATGCAACCTGCCCGAAAGTCGCTAAGACGCTTTGCCCCACGGTGGGCGCCAATTGTCGTGGTACTAAGTCTGGCAGTAAGAGTAGGGGGCACGTATGAAGAGGCGAGGCCCTAGCTATGGCGAGGTTGTACACACGAGTTTACGAGTTCAGGCCCCTCTCGGAGGAGGTAAAAGCCCTACGTCTCGGTGCCCTGAGGCGGTCTCCTGGAATATGGATGTGTGTTACAAGGGGTGTGAACCCTTGTCCCAGAGGAGGAGGGTGGCTTATATAGAGTGCGCCAGGACCCCAGCATTCCTCCATTACAGGGGTTCAATGTACATTAAGATAGGGCGTTACTCGTAACGCCAACTATAAAGTGCCATTAATGATCGTTAAGACTACAGAGTGAACGCCTGACCGTTGCCACCCTGAGTGACTCTAGGTCTTCTGTACTCCGAGTGGTTTCCTGTATGGTCGAATGACTCCATCCAGGTCGAGTGAAATTGGGGGTATCCGAGTGAGGTGACTGGTCGAGTGGATTGCACTCGATGGCTTCGGTCGATACTTCCTGTTGTGCTTTGAATGTGCTTGCTTCTAGGGTAGTGACCTTGGGTAGGGCGTATAGGTCAGGTCTATGACCCTACCCTAGGTCTATGGCATCGTCAGGTGTCTCGTCTCGGCAAGATGCTGATACGTCTCCAACATATCTATAATTTATGAAGTATTCATGCTATTATACTATCCTACTAGGATGTTTTATATGCATTTATATGATATTTTATATGATTTTTGGGACTAACCTATTAACCTAGAGCCCAGTGCCAGTTTCTGTTTTCTCCTTGTTTTTGAGTTTTGCAGAAAAGGAATACCAAACGGAGTCCAATTGACGGGCCAATTTTTTATGATTTTTTATGGACCAAAAGAAGACCAAAAAGTATCGGAGTTGGGCCAGAAGAGTCCCGAGCTGCCCACGAGGGTGGGGGGCGCGCCCACCCCCCCCCCCCCCCAGGGCGTGTGGGCCTGCCTCGTGGACAGCTCGGGCACCTCCTTGACATGAGACCGACGCCAAAAATTCCTATAAATACAGAAACCTCGGAAAATTAACCTAGATCGGGAGTTCCGCTGCCGCAAGCCTCTGTAACCATGAGAAATCAATCTAGGCCCTCTCTGGCACCCTGCCGGGGGAGGCCATCATCACTAGTGGCCATGGAGGAGTATCCCGGAGGGGTCTTCATCATCATGAAGGCCATGGACCAGAGGGTGGAGGCCATGGAGGAGGAAGCACAAGGGGGAGAACCTCTCCTCCTCTCTTCCGATGGCGCCGGAGTGCCATCGGGAGGGGAATCATCGCCACGGTGATCGTCTTCATCAACATCACCATCATCATCACCACCCTCATCTCTATTACGCGGTCCACTCTCCCGCACCCCGCTGTAATCCCTACTTGAACATGATGCTTTATGCCACATATTATGATCCAATGATGTGTTGCCATCCTATGATGTCTTGAGTAGATATCTTTTGTCTTTGGGTTGATTGATGATCTAGATTGGTATGATTTGTATATTTTACTTTGGTGCTGTCCTATGGTGCCCTCCGTGTCGCGCAAGCGTGTGGGATCCCCGCTGTAGGGTGTCGCAATACGTTCATGATTCGCTCATAGTGGGTTGGTGAGTGACTGAAACACAAACCCGAGTAAGAGGGATTGTTGCGTATGGGAATAAAGAGGACTTGATGCTTTAATGCTATGGTTGGGTTTTACCTTAATGATCTTTAGTAGTTGCGGATGATTGCTAGAGTTCCAATCATAAGTGCATATGATCCAAGTAGAGAAAATATGTTAGCTTATGCCTCTCCCTCATATGAAACTGCAATAGTGATTACCGGTCTTGTTAACAATTGCCTAGGACAATTCCGCACACCGATCCACCATTATTCCACACTCGCTATTTATAATATTTAGTAATATATTCTAACTTTATGATAAGAGCACATACTTTTATATTTTAGCTCTCCGATATCATACAAAGTTATCCTCTTCATACCCACAACGTAGTTTTATTTCTCGTTTCTAGTTGGAAGTAAACGTTCGGTGCACGTAGAGTCGTATCGGTGGCAGATAGGGCTTGAGATAATATTGGTCTTACCTTTAGCTCCTTGTGGGTTCGACTCTCCATACTTATCACTTCCACCTTTGGAAAGTGCTACGATGATTCCTTGCACTTGTGGATTATCAAGCTCTTTTCTGGCGCCGTTGCCGGGGAGCAATAGCGTGGGGTTGATATTCTCGTGTGTGCTTGTTTGCTTCCTTCACTAAGTAGATTTTGTTTTTCCTTTCTGTTTCTGTTTAGTTGTGGGTGAAACATACAAAAAAAATTAAAAATGAAAATACAAAAAAAGTATTACTTGCCTCTCATGCCTAAAAAGTTTTTCAAAAAGAGAAGTGACTGGAAGGTTTTGCATTGAAGAAGTGAGGGTCGACCTTGAGCACTTGTGCTCATGCTCACGGAAACAATGTAGAATTTTTCATGGAAGTTTCTCTGTAAATAATTATCTCCTTGTATATATTCCTTGTATTATAAAAATAATGTGCCAAGCCTTGGTTTTAGGATAATTAGATTGCTTGTTTACTATGTGCAAAACAAAAACAGAAACTTTGGCTGTAGTGCGTGAATTTTTATTTTTATTGGAAAGTCAAATGGGTCTGAAACTTTTTGAAAATTACTTCTGTACAAAATTTTCAAATTTTCAAATTTAGTTTATAATTTTAGGAGTTACAGAAGTTTGGAAAACTTCCAAATTACTACAGACTGTTCTGTTTTTAACAAATTCTGTTTTACGTGTGTTGTTTGCTTATTTCAATGAATCTATGGCTAGTATCGGGGGGTATGAACCATAGAGAAGTTGGAATACAATAGGTTTAACACCAATATAAATAAAGAATGAGTTCATTACAGTACCTAAAGGTAGTGATTTGCTTTATTACACTAACGGATCTCACAAGATTTTGTTAAAGTTTTGTGTGGATGAAGTGTTCGAAGGTCGAGGAGCTATCAATATGAGAAGAATAAAGAGAGGTAAGAGTTCAAGCTTGGAGATGCCCAAGGCACCCCAAGTAAATATTTCAAAGGATACTCAAGCATCTAAGCTTGGGGATGCCCCGGTTGGCATCCCATCTTTCTTCTTCAACAAATATCGGTATACCTTGGTTTTTGCTTTGTTCACATGATTTGTGTCCTTTGTGTTTTTCCTTTTCTTCAAGAACCATGCTAGCATGAGATAGCCCTTGATTGATTTATAGAATACTCATGTGCTTCACTTAAATCTTTTAAGTATGATCTTATAGAATTACTCTTTGTGCTTCACTTAAATCTTTTCAGTATGGTTTTATAGAATGCTTCATGTGCTTCAGTTATACATTTTGAGCTTGGATATTGGTCAGTTGTAGAATGCTCCATGAACTTCACTTATACCTTTTGGAGTATGAATAATACTATCATTTAAAGTGGGTTTGGAAGAGTGTCAACTTTAGGAATTAGTGATCCCACTATTTTGGAGGATGTTGAATCTTAGTGTGATATTTATGAAAGTGGATTCGGAAGAGTGTCAACTTTAGCTAGTAATGATTCCACTATTTCGGAAGAGGTTCCAATTGAGTATGAGAACAAAGTTGCTGTCCATGATACTACTGAAAATTATTATGAGGGAGGAATACATGTTTGTAGGAGTTGCAATAATATTAAGTTTCCTCTCTATGTGCTTAAAGTTTTGAAGTTATACTTGTTTTGCCTTCCTATGCTAGTTGATTCTTGTTCCCATAAGTCGTGTGCTCACAAAATCCCTAGGCATAGGAAGTGTGTTAGATTTAAATATGCTAGTCATATTCTTCAAGATGCTCTCTTTGTGTTTCAATTCCTATCTTTAAAGTGAGCATCATTGAAATCATCATGTCTAGCTAAAAGGCATTAAAGAAAAGCGCTTGTTGGGAGACAACCCAATATTTACCCTTACTGTTTTCGTGTGTCTACATGATTAAGCTACTGTAGTAATCATGTTTTATATCTTTTGTTTCAATAAAGTGCCAAGTAAGACCTTTGGGAAGACTCGGGTGAAAGTTAATGTGATCTTGCTGTAAAAAACAGAAACTTTGCGCTCACGAGAATAGACTTCATTTTTTTACAGAAGATTGATTTTCAGTTGATTCTTTTTGCAGAAGATTAACAGACAAATTCCTCACGCCCACCAACTTATTTCATAATTTTTGGAGTAGCAGAAGTATGGTTATTGTTCAGATCATTACAGACTGTTCTGTTTCTGACAGATTCTGTTTTCATTGCATAGTCTGCTTGTTTTCTAGTTTCTATGGCTTATATTTCTCAATATAATTTGTAGAAATGATATGGTACAGTAGGCATTGTGTGAAAACAATTATGAACCTTGTCTTTGTCAGTACCAAAGTGAATGGTTTGCTCTTTATCATACTAACCTATCTCACGAAGCTTGGCTAAGTTTTGTGTGATTGAAGTTTTCAAGTTTTGGGTGAGATATCGATATGAGGAGAATAAGGAGTGGAAATACCCTAAGCTTGGGGATGCCAAGGCACCCCAAGGTAATATTCAAGGAAGACTCAAGCTCCTAAGCTTGGGGATGCCCCGGAAGGCATCCCCTCTTTCGTCTTCAAAACTATTGGTATACTTTACTCGGAGCTATATTTTTATTCGTCACATGATATGTGTTTTGCTTGGAGCGTCATTTTCTTTTGTTATAATTTGCTTTCTGTTATTTAGAATAGTGTTTTGCATTTTTAGTTTCAATAAAAATGTCAAGGATAGCCTTTACCATGCTTATTTTGCTAATATACTTGTTGCTGTTTGAAAACAGAAAGTTTACCGCTGTTGCAAAAATTCCCTAGAAAAGTCAGAGAATGATATAAGGTTGAAACTTTTTGCATGTTGAGCTCTGATAAATCTTCTACGGCGTAGTATTTTTCTCATAATTTTGGAGGGAAGTATGATGAATCTTGCATTCTTTACAGACTATACTGTTTTGGCAGATTGCTGTTATAGCTGCATTGTTTGCATATGTTTGCTTGTTTAATGATTCTATTTTAGGATAGGAGCATTAGATATGAAGAGACATTTAGTATGAAATGTTAAATAATAATTTTAGTGTTTTGTTACAATAGAAAATGATAAGGTTTTGCATTGGTTTATACTAACCTATCTCACGAGTTCTTGTTGAGTTTGGTGTGGATGAAGCTTTTGATAAAAAGAGAAACCATGATATGAGAGGAATTAAGGAGATATAAAAGTTCAAGCTTGGGGATGCCCAAGGCACCCCAAGATAATATTCCAATAAGTCTCAAGCATCTAAGCATGGGGATGCCCCGTTAGGCATCCCACCTTTCTTCTTCAACAACTATCGGTTAGTATCGGTTGAGCCTAAGTTTTTGCTTCTTCACTTGAGTTGTGCTATTATTGCAATGTCATTTTATTTTGTTTTACTTGCTGTTTGAATAAAATCATTGGATCTGAATTATTGAATTGAAAAAAGGGACCCTCCCATGGCTAGTTAATTATTTGACTACTCAGTGTCCTTCGCTCATATCTTTTGGAGTAGTTTGTCATTTACTCATGTGCTTCATGTATATCCTATGAGTAAATGGGGGAATGAATTGAATGTCATAAATCTGAATTTTTATATGTTTCATATGCTTATAACATGGTTAGTGATGACTTCACACATAGAAAGTATGAGGCGTAAAAGTTATTGAGAGTTGGCAAACGTAGTTTTGGTCATCGTTGCAATTAATAGGAAGTAATAAGGAAAGAGAGGTTCACATACAGATATATTATCTTGGACATCTTTTATGATTGTGAAGCACTCATTAAGTATGACATGCTAAAAGAGTTGATGTTGGACAAGGAAGACAACATAATGGTTTATGTTTTCCGACATCTCAGTTAAAGTATATTGTCATTGACCTTCCAAACATGCTGAGCTTGTCTTTCCCCCTCATGCTAGCCAAAATTCCTTGCACCAAGTAGAGATACTACTTGTGCTTCCAAATACCCGTAAACCCAGTTTTGCCATGAGAGTCCACCATACCTCCCTATGGATTGAGTAAGATCCTTCAAGTAAGTTGTCATCGGTGCAAGCAATAAAAATTGCTCTCTAAATATGTATGACTTATTAGTGCAGAGAAAATAAGCTTTGTACGATCTTGTTGTGGAAGTAATAAAAGCGACGGACTGCATAATAAAGGTCCACATACAAGGGGCAATATAAAGTGACGTTCTTTTGCATTAAGATTTTGTGCATCAACCCTAAACGCGCATGACAACCTCTGCTTCCCTCTGCGAAGGGCCTATGTTTTACTTTATGTTTTTACATTATGCTTGAGTCAAGGTGATTCTCACCTTTCCCTTTTTCATTTTATCCTTTGGCAAGCTCTTTGTGTTTGAAAGATCATGATATATATATCCAATTGGATGTAAGTTAGCATGGACTATTATTGTTGACATCACCTAAAGGTGAATACGTTGGGAGGCAACACAATAAGCCCCTATCTTTCTCAGTGTCCGGCTGAAACTCCATAACCACAAGCATTGCGTGAGTGTTAGCAATTGTAGAAGACTATATGATAGTTGAGTATGTGGACTTGCTGAAAAGCTCTATTTTTGACTCTTTCTGATGTTATGATAAATTGCAATTGCTTCAATGACTGAGATTATAGTTTGTTAGTTCTCAATGAAGTTTCTGAACCATACTTGACATTGTGATTAGATTGTTACTTGATCATGAAAAGTTTTATGAGATAAGCTACTATTATGACACATATTGATGCTAGAAGAGGTGATTGAAATTATCTTTGATCAAACTTGTGCACCTGCTAGCATTCACACTTCATAAATTATTTCTTTTATCATTTACCTACTCGAGGACGAGCAGGAATTAAGCTTGGGGATGCTGATACGTCTCCAATGTATCTATAATTTATGAAGTATTCATGCTATTATACTATCCTTCTAGGATGTTTTATATGCATTTATATGATATTTTATATGATTTTTGGGACTAACCTATTAACCTAGAGCCCAATGCCAGTTTCTGTTTTCTCCTTGTTTTTGAATTTTGCAGAAAAGGAATACCAAACGGAGTCCAATTGACGGGCCAATTTTTTATGATTTTTTATGGACCAAAAGAAGACCAAAAAGTACCGGAGTTGGGCCAGAAGAGTCCCGAGCTGCCCATGAGGGTGGGGGGCGCGCCCACCCCCCAGGGCGTGTGGGCCTGCCTCGTGGACAGCTCGGGGACTTCCTTGACGTGAGACCGATGCTAAAAATTCCTATAAATACAGAAACCTCGGAAAATTAACCTAGATCGGGAGTTCCGCCGCCGCAAGCCTCTGTAGCCATGAGAAATCAATTTAGGCCCTCTCTGGCACCCTGCTGGAGGGGGCCATCATCACCGGTGTCCATGGAGGAGTATCCCAGAGGGGTCTTCATCATCATGAAGGCCAAGGACCAGAGGGTGGAGGCCATGGAGGAGGAAGCACAAGGGGGAGAACCTCTCCTCCTCTCTTCCGATGGCGCCGGAGTGCCATCGGGAGGGGAATCATCGCCACGGTGATCGTCCTCATGAACATCACCACCCTCATCTCTTTTACGCGGTCCACTCTCCCGCACCCCGCTGTAATCCCTACTTGAACATGGTGCTTTATGCCACATATTATGATCCAATGATGTGTTGCCATCCTATGATGTTTTGAGTAGATATCTTTTGTCTTTGGGTTGATTGATGATCTAGATTGGTATGATTTGTATATTTTACTTTGGTGTTGTCCTATGGTGCCCACCGTGTCGCGCAAGCGTGAGGGATCCCTGTTGTAGGGTGTTGCAATACGTTCATGATTCGGTTATAGTGGGTTGGTGAGTGACTGAAACACAAACCCGAGTAAGAGGAGTTGTTGCGTATGGGAATAAAGAGGACTTGATGCTTTAATGCTATGGTTGGGTTTTACCTTAATGATCTTTAGTAGTTGCGGATGCTTGCCAGAGTTCCAATCATAAGTGCATATGATCCAAGTAGAGAAAGTATATTAGCTTATGCCTCTCCCTCATATGAAACTGCAATAGTGATTACCGGCCTTGTTAACAATTGCCTAGGACAATTCCGCACACCGATCCACCATTATTCCACGCTCGCTATTTATAATATTTAGTAATATATTCTAACTTTATGATAACAACACCTACTTTTATATTTTAGCTCTCCGATATCATGCAAAGTTATCCTCTTCATACCCACAACGTAGTTTTATTTCTCGTTTCTAGTTGGAAGTAAACGTTCGGTGCACGTAGAGTCGTATCGGTGGCAGATAGGGCTTGAGAGAATATTGGTCTTACCTTTAGCTCCTTGTGGATTCGACACTCCATACTTATCACTTCCACCTTTGGAAAGTGCTACGATGATTCCTTGCACTTGGGGATTATCAGACGCCAAGTATTTGGCGGTCCGCCAAGGCAAAGGTGCCGCCTCACGGAGCCGTGGAAGGAGGCGTTGTAGGGGCCACGTCGCCTTGGGCTGGTGCTACGCCAAAGGGTGACCTGTACGTCGGCGACGCCGTGGGCCTGTACTCCAAGGCCCTGTTCGCCATGGTTGGTGCACCTCTCGAAGGAGGGACCGGTCTTGTACTGCGTCGTTGCAAACTCTGGTTCAGACAAAGATCTGTACACCATGAAGGGGGAAGTGAGTCCCGGGCTGTGTCGTCAACGAGCTCCGATTCCGCCTCACCGTCTCCTCCGAGAACGTGGTGCAAAACATGTACGCCTATGATCTTGAGTATGCCATTATATCTGGCATCTCGTCATAGATCGGATCCATCTAAAACATGGAATTACTTCTCCATGCATCACTCGATCACCACATGATCATGAGTGTGCTATTGACATATGGGGACTTCACCATAAATCGAATCCCTGTACAACACATAATTATTTATAAACGCATCACTCGACCGCCAAATGATCTTCAGTGTGCAACTATCAATATGGATGGTCCTGCGATTGATCAACACCATTAAAATGATGGAGCTATGATTATCACACCACTCGGTCGCCGTATGATCTTGATTGTGCACCTATCAACCTAGACCATCTCCACGAAAAACCTGTGCGGCCATAGTATGCACGGCCTGCAAGTAAACTCGACAGAACATCAGTGTTCAAAGTAACAAATAATCATGACCTCATCCTTGTATACCTGCGGCCGCGTAGACATGTGGCCCGCCGGTCGACCCGCTCCACCGAGTGATCCAGGAAGATGGCTCTCCTCATTGGCTTCTATGTGATCTTGATCTGGACATGTGTGTATAAATGGGTGGAGAAGATACTTGTTGTGGTGTCGTATGGGTTGGAAAGAAACGAGAGTTGTGCAGTGCCTAGGCAGCATGGCCTTCTTCCTCCTGCATGTCCAGCCTGCCAGCGACGACGGCCGCGTGTGTACGTGTGTATCTTGACCCCCCCCCCCCCCCCCCCCCCCACCTCTGGATGTGAAAAATGTGCTCCTTATCTTCTATATCTAAATAGGGGCACCCCACTAGCTGATTTTCTTGCATCCTCATGAAGCCACGTCATCAGTATTGTTACAGCCGTTGATGCAGTATAACTTAGCAATGTGCAGCCGTCTGATCAAAAAGTTGACAAAATTACCAAGTGTTGCCACCGCTAAGTGAAAATACCGCTTCGTTCCCTTCGTACCGTCCTGCTGGCTGCGTGCCTACCCGACTCAATTTGTTTTGGCTGGGCTTGGCCCAGCAACTGCTGCCGCTAGCCCACCTTCAAACATCACACCTCTTCCATCCCCTTGACTTTTCTCAAAAAAAAATCCCCTTGACGATTGGTTTAATCGTTCGGACTGCTCATCTTCTCCACTTATCCCCTGATTTTCAATCTCCACACCACAACGCACATGAAACGGACGGGGGCATGCGAACAATCATCAGCCTTAATCACCATGCAAACGCCTAAGAAACTGATAGAGATCGTTGGCATAAAGATTGTTCTCGATAAAGTGGTGCCCATGCTCTGCTACATATTTACCAGGTGCCCGTACCTCTTCACAGAACCTGATGGATTTTCTACTCCCTCCCAATCTCTTCCAGATCCATTAGTTTTCGCTAGCGAAAGGTCGATGCGAGTTGAAGCCCCTACAGTGAATGTTCTTCACCTTCCGGTGTCACATATGCCGTACGAGACAAACTGGAGCCCTCACCGCCACCACCGCGTCTCCGCAGAGGCCTTCTCAGCCTCTACGGGTAAACCTTCCTCCCCTATGAACTGCTCACTACATTATCCTGATGGCGTTTTTATTAATCCCCAATCCATGGACTCTTGCTTCCTTCCCATTCAATTTTTTGCTAAACCAAACTTCAGGATCAGCTTCATGTTAGGTTGGAGTGACACTGGGGCGACGCCCTCATCGCCGCCGCCGCTGTCGCCTGGCCTGGGCTCCGCCCCGGCCGGCATCGCTTCCATGTGTGACTTCCAAGCGCACTATGGACTTGTTGCGGCTGTGTCCGCCCCTCGACCGTCGGGACCCCGAGTCCATGGCGGTCCCGCTATTCCTCAGATCGGGACGACTCCGAGATGGAATCCTGCACCTGAACGACGCAGGGAGCCCTACGTCGATCTCTACCCTAAGCCTTCCTCCAAGGATCCGGGTGCACTTGCGTCGGTATACTCAAGAAATCCTAGGGCTCGGAGAGGAGACCATCCCACGGGACGTGATCCACCAGAGCGAACCAAACCTCCAGATCGGACCCTGATGCAATTGATGACGTGCCCTGCTGTGAGGGCGACGCCGGTGCTCACGCCGGATACCGCACCGGAGGTGGCCCAGGAGAACCTTGAGGTTGGTGGGGGCGAACAAGGGGCTCCCATTGTGGATGCTGCCCGCCCGAAGCCGGCTGAAGGGGGAACCGCGGACCCCATCGTTGCCTATCCTGACGCACCCTTGTTCACCGTAGCGGCTGAGGATGATCCAGTTGAACAAGCACATAACAATGGTGATCAGGGACAAGAGAAGCTCAATGAGCAGACCGATGAGGAGTTGCAGCAACTGGAGGGAACGCCAAAAAAGCAGAAGCTGGACAACGCTATGGAGATGACGCATGATGAGCACATGGGGGACGGGTCGGAGACCAACATCAACACCGAGGCAACCAGCCTAGGGGCCGCTGGTGAACTGACGGGGCGACATGTGGCGCCCCGTCAGGAGCAATGAATTGTGTAAGTTGGAACTGTCGGGGGGTGGCCAACAAACCGACAGTTCGCGAGCTAGTTGGCATGGTGAAAGAAACACAGTCGAAGTTAGTTTTTCTTTGTGAGACAAGACAGTGTTCTGAAAAGGTCAGTCGTTTGCGTGGTAGATTAGGGTTACGAGGCTTTCATGGAGTCAACAGTGATGGGTTGAGTGGAGGGCTTGCCCTCTTTTGGTGTGATAGTCTGCATGTTGAAGTTCAGTCTTCTAATGGAAGATATATTGATGCGCATGTGCGACTCTCTGAGTATGATCCTGTGTGGCGTTTAACATGTGTGTATGGTGAACCACGTACGGAAAATCGTCATCTTATGTGGAAAATAATGCAAGATCTCAAAACACAGTCTGATCTTCCTTGGTGTGTCATTGGAGATTTTAATGAAGCATTGTGGTCGTTCGAGCACTTCTCTGTCACAGCCCGCAGCGAGAGCCAGATGCTTGCGTTCCGGGATACACTAGAGGTATGTGAGCTTGTAGACCTTGGCTTTTCTGGACTACCGTTTACCTACGATAATAAACAGAAGGGTCGAAGGAACGTCAGAGTTCGGTTAGATAGAGCTGTTGCGGTCAACCGATGGCGTGATATTTTTTCAGAAGCAAGGGTTGTACACAAGGTTTCCCCATGCTCTGACCATTGTCCAGTTGTTTTAGAATGCATGCAGGAGGATACAACTCAGGTGCGCCGGAGTTGCAGGCGATATGAAACATTCTGGGAACGTGATGCTAGCCTGCCGGAGCGGGTCGCTGTGGTGTGGGCACAAGCCGGGCAGAAATTCAACCTGGGTGACATTCGGTCAGGCCTAACCAAACTCATGATCGAGCTGCATGCATGGAGCAAAAGCAAGTTTGGGAATATCACGCATGAACTTGAGAAATCCAGAAAACAGCTTGAAGAATTAATGCAAATGAATGCTGATAGGAATGAGATCAGGAAGGTATCTGACCATATGGAGGAGCTGTTGTATCGAGAAGAAATGTTATGGATGCAGCGCAGCCGGATTGATTGGCTTCGTGAAGGGGACCGAAATACCAAATTCTTCCAGTGTCGAGCTGTTTGGAGGGCACCTACAAATAAGGTAAGGAGGCTCATTGATGAGGCCGGTGGCAGCCATGGTGACCATGAGGTAATGGGAAATTTGGCCACGACTTATTTCAAAAATATATTCACACGTGATGATACTCTTGAGCAGCAGCCTCTTCTAACCTTGTTCGAGAAGAAGGTTACACCGGATATGAATGAACGACTATGTGCTGAATTTAGTGAGAAAGAAATATCAGATAGCCTGTTTCAGATGGGGCCATTGAAAGCTCCTGGCAAAGATGGGTTTCCCGCGAGATTCTTTCAGAAGAATTGGGGTGTCATGAAGGAAGAGGTTATCAAGGCGGTTCAGGAATTTTTCAGAACAGGACATATGCCTGTTGGGATTAATGGAACGGTACTCGTCCTTATCCCAAAAATATCTGACCCGGTGCGCCTCACCGACTTCAGGCCTATAAGTCTCTGCAATGTTATTTGTAAGATAGTTGCAAAGTGTTTGGTGAACAGGCTCCGACCCATACTTGATGAGATCATATCGCCATATCAGAGTGCCTTTGTACCCGGGCGCTTAATTACTGATAATGCTTTGCTCGCTTTTGAGTGTCTTCACTTCATTCAGCATGAGAAAAATCCAGAAAATAGCTATTGTGCTTACAAGCTCGACCTGTCGAAGGCTTATGATAGGGTTGACTGGGGGTTCTTGGAGCAGGCGATGAAAAAGTTAGGCTTCACTCATCGGTGGGTACAATGGATAATGACATGTGTTACCTCGGTGAGATACTCTGTTAAATTTAATGGAGCCATCTTGGATTCGTTTGCACCGTCGCGTGGGCTTCGGCAAGGTGACCCCCTGTCCTCGTTCTTATTTCTCTTTGTTGCTGACGGGCTTTCTATGTTGCTACGACAGGGAGTGGAGACACATGCTGTCCAGCCAGTTAAAATTTGTAGCCGGGCACCGGGAGTATCACACCTCCTGTTTGCGGATGATACACTCCTTCTTTTCAAAGCTGATCTAGGCCAGGCACAATATGTTAAAGGTGTCATTCATAGATATGCAAAGGCAACCGGACAACTCATAAATCCGCACAAATGCTCTATACAGTTTGGGGACAACTGCCCTTTGGAGATACAGAATATGGTCAAGCAGGAGCTACAAGTACAAAATTCAGATTTTGAGGGGAAGTACCTCGGGCTACCGACCCCAGATGGTCGCATAAACAGGGGGAAATTTCAGATGTTCCAGGCTAGCCTAACTAAGCGTGTTATGGCATGGGGTGATACACTTTCTCATGCGGGAAAGTAAACACTTATAAAATCTGTCCTCCAAGCGATCCCCACGTACATCATGGGAGTCTTTAAATTGCCATATTCTGTATGTGATGATCTCACCCGATTAGTGCGGAATTTTTGGTGGGGATCGAAGCAAGGAAAAAAGGAAAACCCACTGGTTGGCTTGGGATAAAATTATTGAACCAAAGGGAAAGGGAGGTCTTGGATTCCGTGACTTTCGAATGTTCAACCAAGCTTTGCTCGCGCGGCAAGCCTGGCGACTATTAACCAGACCAGACTCCTTATGTTCCCAAGTCCTAAAAGCTAAATATTATCCTAACGGGTCCCTTGAGGATACAGTTTTTGCAGGTAATGCGTCGCCTACTTGGCATGCCATCCAACATGGTCTCGAGCTGCTCAAGAAAGGCCTTCTATGGCGCGTGGGCAATGGAGAGAGGATCCGCATTTAGCGTGACCCATGGATTCCAAGGCCGACGTCGTATCGGCCAATCACAGTGCGTGGCACATGTCGTCTGCGACGTGTGGCTGACCTTCTGGATGACCATGGCCGATGGAAGGTGGAGCTGCTTCACCAATACTTCCAGGCTCCTGATGTGGAGTACATCCTTGCGATCAAGGCAAGCCCACGAGGACTGGATGACGTCCTCTCCTGGGCGCCGGACGGCCGCGGCATCTTCAGCGTGAGAAGCGCGTACAAGCTTGCTCGAGAGGAGCAAACCAGCACCACCGCGTGCGCCACGAGCAGGGCACCGGATGGCACTCGTGCCGTCTGGAAGACAGTGTGGGGGTGCCCTGCTCCCCCCAAGGTACGTGTATTTGCATGGCGTGTTGCGACAAACTCTTTGGCTACCCTAGAAAACAAGAAGAAGAGAAAGCTCGAGATTTCTGATATTTGTTCTTTGTGCGGAATGGAATGAGAGGATACATTCCATGCTCTTTGCAGATGTCCCATGGCGCGGACACTATGGACGGCAATGGCAAACACGCTGCGGATGCCGATGTTAGACTACTTGTATTGGTCTCCTACGCTATCGGCTTGAGCTGGTCAAGTGTGCCTTATCCCGCCGACGTTGCATGGCGCATGCAGCGCAACTACCCATCGATCTAGGATCGATTGTTGTATTCAGTTAGAGAGTGCGTGTGTATCTTCTTCTCCTCTCTCACTGATGTAATCTATATATCATTACCCCTTGTGGATGAATACAAGCGTGATGCATCCCAACCTCATCTCAATTCTTAACATGGTATCAGTTTGATCCACCCCACGCTTCCGCCATGGCCACCGAGGTCGACGCCGCCGCCGCCGCCGCGGCCGCCACCGCCGCCGCCGCCTCCTCTCCGGCTACCTCCTCTCCTCCCTCTCCTCCCACTTCATCTCCCCTGCCAACCACCAACCTCCCTCCCGAAACCCCATCTCTGAGTGTCACTTCCGTGCCTCTCCCTCTCCAGACGGCACCGCCACCGGCCTTCTATCCGACGCCCGCGTATGTGCACGCCATGCGCGTCGAGGGCGCTCACATCAATCTCCCCGTCCGCCTCGCCATGAACGGCGCCAACTACACTGTCTGGCGGGGGATGATGCTGGACGTCATCGATCAGTATGACGTCGCCTCTTGGATCGCGCCAGACTTCGCCGACCACGCCGGCGACGCGAGCTGGAACATCGTCAACAAGGCCGTGAAGCGGTGGTTCCTCGGCGCGATGGTGACGGAGCTCGCCGCCTTCATGCTCGACCGGGAAGCCACCGCCGCCCAGACCTGGGCCTCCGTCGAGGCTCTCTTCGTCAACAACCGTCGGGCGCGACGGTTCCAGCTCCAGACGGAGCTCTCTGAAACTCGTCAAGGGGACTCCTCCGTTTCCATCTTCTGCGCTCGCCTCAAGTCCATCTCCGACCAGCTGCGCGACGCCGGCAAGATCCTGGATGATGACGAGTTGGTCATCCAACTTCTACGCGGCATCAACAAAGATCGTCATCAGACTACTGCCAAAATTATAGAGAAGTCCCCAACTCCCATCCCTTTTGACGTTGCCGTCGGCATGCTTCTGCACGACGAGATCGGCAACAACTTCGCCGGCTCCACCCATCACACCGCCCTCGCTGTCCAGCCGAGGGGTCCGTCGCCCGCGCCCTCGATTGGGGCCTCCGGCGGCCAGGCTCGGCCGCCCGCTGCTGGTCTCAGCGGCGGCAAAGCCTCCTCTCCCTCACCCAACCAAGGACACAACAAATGCCGCCGCTACACCAACAATGGCGGGTATCAGGGGGCCGCGGCTACACCGCCGTGGACGGGGCACGTCTACGCCTACCCGATGGCACTCCCACCTCAACCTCGTCCGGCGCCCGGGATCCTTGGTCCGCGGCCGCCGCACGCCTACGCCGCCTTCGGCGGCCACCTCCAGCAGCCGTCTCCGATGGGCTACCCTCCACTGCAGCAGTACCTGCCGGCGGCGCCTCCTCCTCATCAGCAGTTCCTGCCGGCGCCACATCTTCCGCAGCAGTACCAGGCGCAGCAGCACCAGGCGCAGCCGTACTTCCACCCGCCCGCGGCCGCCGTCTCCAACGCCGTCGACCACTCCGCCCTGATGAGCGCTCTGCACAACCTGTCGATCCAGTCGCCCAGCGGTGGCTGGGTTGCGGACTCCGGCGCCTCCTCTCATCTAGCGGCTGATCCCGGTATGCTTTCCTCCGTCGCCGCTTTATCAAATTATCCCCCTGTTTTTGTCGGAAACGGTAGTGCTATGCCTATAAGTCACGTTGGTTCCTCCTGTCTTCCTAACCCTAATCGACCCCTATACCTCAACAACGTACTAGTTGCCCCTAATCTCATTAAAAATTTGCTTTCCGTTCGTCGCTTAACCACTGATAATAACTGCTCCGTTGAATTTGATCCGTTTGGTCTCTCTGTAAAGGACTATCCAACCAAGGTGGAGCTTCTTCGATGCAACAGTGACGGCGAACTGTATGACATCTTCCCTCCGGCCACCTCGTCGTCATCGTCCCCCACCGCCCTCGCCGTCGTCGTCTCCCGCCTCACCGACCTTTGGCACCGGCGTTTGGGCCACCCCGGCGATGCTACTTTTCGTTTAAATAAAACTTTAGAACATTGTAATAAACCTATTTCAGATGGGCGCTTGTGTGATGCTTGTCAGACTGGAAAGCATGTCCGCCTCCCTTTTACTTCCTCCACTAGTCGAACTGCTGCACCATTTGATCTTATACATTGCGATGTTTGGACTGCTCCTTTGTCTAGCGCCTCTGGCAGCAAGTATTATCTCCTACTTATTGATGATTTTTCATGCTACCACTGGACTTTTCCTCTCAAACTCAAGTCTGATGTTCCTGCCATTTTTCGTTTCTTTCATTCTTATGTTCGCACCCATTTTGGGCAGACCATACGGACTCTCCAATGCGACAACGGGCGTGAGTTTGATAGCGCACAAAATCGCGACTTCTTTCTTCCCTTCGGTACGGTGATGCGTTTTTCTTGCCCATACACATCTTCCCAGAACGGTAAAGCCGAACGTGCTATTCGCTCGACCAATGACGTGATACGCACCCTTCTGCTCCAAGCCTCCATGCCACCACGCTACTGGGCTGATGCACTCACCACCGCCACTATTCTCCTTAACCTTCGCCCCACGAAGCGTCTCTCTCTCGTCACCCCTCACGAGACCCTTCACCAAACACCACCCACGTACACTCACCTCCGTGTCTTTGGGTGCCTGTGCTACCCTAACACGGAAGCCACCGCCCCTCACAAACTTGCCGCACGCTCGGTCGCTTGTGTCTTCATAGGTTACCCGCGTGATCACAAAGGGTATCGTTGCCTCGATCCCTCTACAGGTCGCGTCTACGTCTCGCGACATGTCACCTTCGATGAGTTCGTCTTTCCCTTCTCACGCACCCCCCAAGACCCCTCGCTAACCGACTTCTCTCATCCAGCCGCACCCACGTCGACTACCACACTGCCGGCCCTTGCCATGGCACCATTCTGTGTCGGTCCGACCGCTCCCACGGCAGCCGTCTCACCTGACCAGAACGCTGCCTCGGCAGTCCCTTCACCCCCACGAACGCCGCCCCAGCAGCTTCTTCTCTGCGCTCACACCCGGCCACATCTCCGGCCTCCACGCCTACGGCCTCCACATCTACGGACTCTCCCCCGCGCTCGAACACTCCTAACCCTAGTTCTTCCAGCTGCTTGCCGTCCACCAGCCCTGCCTCTCCCTCGTCCGGCAGTCCCCCCACCCCACGACCGCTTCCACCCCGTGCTGTCGCCGTCGCGCCTCCCGCTAACCCTCACAACATGCGCACCCGGGCCAAAACAGGTTTCCACATACCCTCTCGCCGACTCAACTTTCTCGCCGACCTTCAGGGTGCCTCACCACTTCCCCGCACCTACCGCGCAGCCCTGGCCGACCCACGCTGGGCTAGTGCCATGGGTGATGAGTACCGAGCCCTCCTTCAGAACGAAACCTGGTCGCTTGTCCCTCGACCCTCCACGGCTCCGATCATTAGTGGGAAGTGGGTTTTTCGGCATAAGTATAACTCTGACGGATCCCTAGCGCGCTACAAGGCGCGATGGGTCGTTCGCGGTTTTTCTCAAACCGAAGGCATTGACTACGACGAGACCTTCTCTCCAGTAGTTAAGCCGAGCACCATTCGTGTCGTTCTCTCTCTCGCTACCTCTCACTCGTGGCCCATTCACCAGCTAGACGTTAAAAACGCTTTTCTCCACGGAAACCTTGCCGAGACAGTTTATTGTCAGCAGCCCCTCGGATTTGAAGATCCGACCGCCCCCTCGCACGTTTGTCTTCTTAAGAAATCCCTTTATGGACTTAAGCAAGCCCCCCGTGCCTGGTTCACTCGCTTTGCCACCTATGCCGCATCCATTGGCTTCGTTGCCTCTAAATGCGACACTTCTCTTTTTATCTACAAATCCACTACCTACACAGCCTACCTCCTCCTATACGTTGATGACATCATTCTCACGGCATCATCTCCGGCGTTTCTCGACTATGTTATTTCTCTCCTTGGTCGCGAGTTCTCCATGACAGATCTTGGCCTTCTCTCTCACTTCCTCGGCGTTGCCGTCTCCCGCTCGTCTTCGGGTCTCCACCTCTCTCAGCGACAGTATGCCTTGGACATCATCGAGCGAGCCGGTATGTCCGACTGTCATCCTGTTCGAACTCCTGTCGATTCGGGCGCCAAACTCTCCATTGCAGACGGTGACCTTCTCGATAACCCTACTATCTACCGTAGCCTCACCGGTGCCTTGCAGTACATGACGATCACCCGTCCCGATTTGTCCTATGCTGTTCAACAGGCCTGTCTTTTCATGCACGCCCCTCGCTCCTCTCACTACAACCTTGTCAAGCGCATCATACGTTATCTCAAAGGCACCCTAGACTATGGCTTACATCTCTACCCATCATCGCCCACCACTCTTCTTGCCTACTCCGACGCAGACTGGGCTGGCTGCCCCGACACTCGACGTTCTACCTCTGGGTTTTGCGTTTTTCTCGGGGATAATTTGATATCTTGGTCGTCGAAGCGACAACTTACTGTTTCCAGGTCTAGCGCTGAGGCGGAGTACCGGGCCGTGGCCCACGTCGTCGCTGAGACGGCTTGGCTGCGACAATTATTGGAGGAGCTTCATCAACCCATCGCCAAGTCTACTGTGGTTTATTGTGATAATGTGTCTGCAGTTTATATGTCGGCTAACCCCGTGCAGCACCGACGGACGAAACACATCGAGATCGACATTCATTTCGTCCGTGACAAGGTTTCGTTGGGGGAAGTGCGCGTGTTGCATGTTCCTACTTCCTCCCAGTATGCAGACATCTTCACCAAAGGACTGCCTACTGCCACTTTCACACAATTCAGGTCCAGTCTCAACGTTCGGTCCTCCCACGATGAGACTGCGGGGGGCTGTTAGACTACTTGTATTGGTCTCCTACGCTATCGGCTTGAGCTGGTCAAGTGTGCCTTATCCCGCCGACGTTGCATGGCGCATGCAGCGCAACTACCCATCGATCTAGGATCGATTGTTGTATTCAGTTAGAGAGTGCATGTGTATCTTCTTCTCCTCTCTCACTGATGTAATCTATATATCATTACCCCTTGTGGATGAATACAAGCGTGATGCATCCCAAACTCATCTCAATTCTTAACAGCCGAAAGTGGAGAACATCATCAACACTGGTCCTGAATGGATAATTCACCTGCTTGAGGGATGCACTCATGAAGAGCGTCTTCCAGTGCTAATGACGCTATGGAGGAATTGGTACGTCCGAAATGAAATACACCACGAGAAGCCGGCACCTCCGATTGAAGCATCCAGAAGGTTCCTTTGCGGTTATATTGATAGTCTGCTCACTATTCAGCAATACCCCACTTCCGATATAGCTAAAGGGAAGATGGTTATCTCCTATGGTGATCAAAGTTTTAAATAGCGCGCTAAGCATCTTAGCGCCGGACTTCTTTCAAATGCTATAGCGTGCTATAGCGGAGCTATAGCGCGCTATTTAAAATGTTTGTTCATTCGTTTGGACCAATGTCTCTTAGCGCAAGACCTTTTGTAAACGTTGTAGCGTGCTATAGCGGAGCTATAGCGGGCTATTTGAAACAGTGATGGTGATCTAAAGAACAGGAAGAAGTCTGATGCAACAGCGGCAAACTGCAGTCGAACTCCAGAGCGCTGGAGCAAGCCGCCGATGGGGTGGGCGAAACTCAATGTAGACGGAGCTTGGCGAGAAGAAGACGGCACGGGAGGAGCCGGAATGATACTGCGAGACCATGAAGGGGCGGTCATTTTTGCCTCCTGCCGGTTCATCCAACGCTGCACCAGTGCACTCGAGGCGGAGGTCGCAGCGTGCATGGAGGGCTTGACCCTTGCCCTCGAATGGAGCAGAGCCCCTCTCATTATTGAGACAGACTGCACGTTTGCGGCAAGCATGTTGTATGATCCTGAGCTCAATAGATCACCGGTTGCATCTCTGATAGAAGCAACGAAGCGGCACCTTGCGGCTGGGTGTCAACATGTAATTAAGGTGATCAAGAGAGAACAAAATAGTGTTAGCCATGCTTTGGCCCAGATGGGGCGATCTGTACCCAGAACAGCCGTTTGGCTGCGTTCGGTCCCTGAAGAGGTTGACTTGCTATGTCAACAGGATTGTAATGACAACGTTTGAGTAATGAATTTTTTCCATTCGCAAAAAAAAAGTATATATACATCAGATTCAAGATGTTTGGATTTATGATTGGAGAAGCGTCCGGTGTATTTTCGTCTGCAATTAGTTGGACACAACAATGGAAAGAACTTGATTTTCTTCTTCCAACCAACTATAAGCTGTCGGGTGCCTGAGCAAGTCATCTCGCTCATCTTGATCTACCAGCTCCTTTTTCTTAGTCAGGTATGAATGTATGATGTAAATTCTTTTTTTTTTGAAATGAAAAGGTAGATGAGGTTCTACCTTATATATTTCAAAACAGGCCATGGCCTGGGACCAAAAGGTCGATTACATGAAGCTTACAAGAGGCACCGTAGTGCCATGGCTGTAAGCAGCCAAATACAGAGGCGGAGAGAAAGAAGAAAAGAAGATTGCTACAAAGCTAGAGCTAACGCTAATCTAGCCCAGCAGGAACATCCAGCTTGTAATAGCATCTTTGTCCTCCTGTTTTTGAGCCCGGTGTTGCCAAGTTTGTAGGAGTTTTGACATGTAAGTTTTGAGATATAGTGGTGACCATCTGTTGTTGTTGAAGACCCTATCATTCCTCGCGTGCCAGAGAGTAACCGCAGCCGCAGCGAAAAGAATGTGCACCCCTCTGGAGTTAAACCAAGCCCGCTGAGCTCTGTGCATAAAATGAACGACGTCTGTGGAAGTAGAGGCTAGGTCATTCATATGGAACGCAGCCCAGAGAACAGAGGCTGGATAGCATCGCAGAATGATGTGGCTGGCAGACTATAACTATATTTACGCGATATTGTATTCTTGGTCATTTGTTGTTTGCAGGCACGCAATTGCTACAGTTTTAACCATATTAATTTCCTATGTCCCATCAACACATTTTCGTCAATGATTTTATATTGTATGGGACTGGAGCATGGCTATTATTTCCTTTTCTTTGATCATATGAATGCTTAAGCTGAGATTGCCAGATCGGATTTGTACAGAGGCATCACTAATTAGACTTGTGGCGATACTGCTCGATGTATTCTGGTGTAGAATCCATAAATTGCTATATTATAATTCTCCTTTATGCCCATTCAATATTTAATCTGCCTAAAACAATCCTAGGATGCAGTATTGCTTTATGTACGATCCAAACTATGGATTTGACAAGAGCTCATAGTTTCAGTCGGTGATGGTTTTTCCCTCAGTTTTGTGAAGATGTGTAGTCTGGCATCCATTAGATGCAACCGCCCTTTTTTTTGTCAAATGTCTTCCGAATTTCAGTCACTTACCTTGATTAATTCTTTTTCTGATCTCCATATACGGTATCTAAGCTAATATTTTCAACTAAAAATCTTCTATTTCCATCAGGATTCATTGGTTCATTCTTTTCTTGAAAATTATGATAAAAAAGTCAGTGCTTCCTTCAATTGGTACTGTGAAAACTCATGAAACCGGTGAGCTAAGTTTCTTCCTTATCAATGAAAATTGTGAGGCCCTCATAACCTTTTGAAGAAAAAGAAAGGTTGGCGTACATCTTTCTTAATTCTGAAAAATTGGTGCCACAACAAGTATATTGTTAGTCATCTCAATATCTCACCCATGGGGCAGCCTCAGTTTTCTATCTTGCTGATTAATCCTGCCTTAAGAATTCCAGTTTGGGCATGCATATATTCTGGCTGTATCAGTGATCACGCTAGATTTTATCTTAGATAGTCATCTTGCGGTTATATCTTCTTTGATGATTAAACAATGATAGCCATATATGACAGTTTATATTACACCTGGAATTAACGTTCGTATGTTAATTTGAACTAACTTTGGAGTATCTGAAGATGAATCATGGAGGAATAGTTCCTGAAAAATCACTAGCATGGTCATAGCTAGCCACCATTTGCCAGCTTACCTTGGTCGGTCAAATCTTTTCCTACTGTTTAACATGGCAAGTACAAACTACATCCAGTTTAATATTGTTCTGATACTTAAGCAGTTGTGAAGGTAACAGCCCTATGTAATATACTTTTCATGAAATGGCAACAACTCCATGTAACTGGTAAATGAACTTGGTGGGTAATATTGACCTTCCAGTTAACCAAATATAAAGTATGCAAACAGTAACAGAATACAGTCCATACTTTATATTATTTATTATTATGGGGTCTTCACAGTCGATAAACATTTCTTACCATTTAAGTCCTTCTTTTGATCTCTCCCACATGTAATCTCAAAGGACTGGGTTGACAAGAACACAAATTCATACATTCATATTAGCCTTTTGATGGCTTTCATTATGACATATATAGTGTAGTAGTAACTCTTTGTTAGATCGAATTGGTGCTTGCAGTTGCACATCGACATGAGAACCAAACAACATTGCCACAATATTTTTAGACATTTATTTTGCACATTAGTAGCTTTCTCAGGTTATTGATTTATTATTCCTCATGCCATCCACAACCATTTTGGTACTCAGTAGCCATGATTTTTTTAAGCAAATTCAAACCATAATTTACCGCAACAACGCGCGAGGTATCATCTAGTATATCCAATGCCTAGGGCAAGCATCTGGATGGAAGAGATCAGCCGGCGCCGCCGCGGTGACGTTGCAAGCCGAGCTATTCTGCTGGGCAGCTCCTGCATGTTCGGCAACGCCCGCTGCATGCATGGCCTAAAATGCTAATGAGAAGCTACGTGCTGGCTTGGGCGCGGCTGGAGATGCTCTTCTCAGGATTGTGTATTTCATCCGGGAGTTCAGCAACTACTTCAACTGCAAGATGGATTGCACCGGCACACTTGGATTTACCTCGATCCAGATGTGCACGACAACTATGAGGATGCTTGCATACGGAGCTCCCGGTGATTGACTCGACGACTATGGGCGCATGGCCGATTCCACCACCATTGAGTGTTTCTACAAGTTCTGCAGGGCAGTGGTGGCAGTGTTTGGACCGTAGTACTTGCGAACACCCAATGCGAAAGACATTGCTCGGATTCTGGCACAGAATGAAGCAAGAGGATTTCCTTGGATGCTTGAAAGAATCGACTGCATGCATTGGAAATGGAAGAACTTTACATTTGCTTGGCAGGGGTTGTACAAAGGCGCCAAAAACGGTTGTAGTGTGGTACTTGAGGCACTGGCCACACAGGACCTCTGGATTTGGCACTCTTTGTTTGGGATTCTAGGAACTCACAATTGTTAGAGTTGTGTCTAATATTGTGTACAAGGTAGGTTACAGTTGGACTCTGAGTAGTACTGTGTTTACATAGGATGTGGAGTCGTGTCCTAGTAGGACACTTGTATCCTAGGCCTCTCATATATAGCGGGGGTAGACACACGATGTAACCTATGCCAACATAATAGCACAGGCACGCAAGGGGGAGCCGGCGGCGTGTGCCAGCGCCCGGGTGGCCGGTGTGCGGTATTGTGACGGTGTCACGGGGAGGAGCGCCCGTAGTCAGGCCCGGGGATGTAGCCATATCGGTGAACCTCGTTAACAAATCTCGGTGTCGTGCCTCGTGTGATTGCTTGGTCCTCGGATGATCAACGGTATGCCTCGGATTTATTCTAACAAATGGTATCAGAGCAAGGTTGACAAGGTCCGGGAGGCGGTTGAGTTGATCTAGAGGTTGAAAAACATCGACAGAGTTCTGCGGATAGTGGTCGTAATACCTGAGCGAAAGTCTTCGGCGAGTTACGGTTAGGAAGCAGATTGGTCGTCGTAATCTTCAAATTGCAATCGGAAGCATCTGTAGCAAGCAGCAGGTCGAACCAGCGACGTGTGCGCGGCCGTACGTGAGGACTCAGGAAGCCAGATGCCGAGGCACGGTTCGGCGACTCGGATTGATCGGCAAGCGGCCAGATCCGATGGTGGCTGAGACGCGTGTGGAGCATGCAAGCGGCGGTGACGCACGTAGTCTGGCTCTTGGGCAGGTTGGCCCATGCGGGGCTGGCTCGCTGGGGTAAAAGCCCCAGTTGGGAGAGGTGACAGGCTGAGACGCTCAGGCGTTTTGGCAAAAGGTCAAGGTTGAGGCGTGCAGGAGCAGCTATACTATACTTGTGGAACGCGTGCAGCCGGAGATTTGTTTGAAAAAAAAATATGACAGCACAAGGCAACAGATCAATCGGCTGGAAAAGATCCATCTTGATAGACATCCATTGGAAGGCTTTTGGCAGGAAGGCAAAGCTAGCATTGGAGTTGAGCCACGGGAGCCACACCACGTGAAGATCAAAGGTTTTTTGGTTGGAATTGCTAGTAGCACGCGGAGGTTTCGTTCATGTGCTTGGGGCATCACGTGGAAAGCATGGATAGTATTTTTCACAAAGTCAACCGTACGAAGAACTATGGCGTCAACGGATACCTGGTTTGAGGTGGAGAGGTTCAACGGAACTGAAAACCTTGGGTTATGGCAGACACGGGTGAAAAATTGTTGGCGCGACAAGGATGCTTCAAGGTGTTGCGGGAAATCATGTCAGCTAAGATGGAATTATCTTCTGACGGATGGAAATTTCGTGGAAGACTATTTGGGAGCCTTGAGCGTGTCATATAGTCGAACGAGTTCGGTTGGGTCAGACTGGGCAGTCTGACGGGATCGACGTAAGTCGGTTGGTACAGAAGACGGTGCGGGATCGGCGACGACGACATAGGAGCGTGATGCCGATGGTGACCGACTTCTGGGCGTGGAAACACGTGGCGCAGGTCCAGAGGGCTTGTGTGGCTTCGACAAGACTATGACACGGGATTTGATTCAAGGTGGTGTATACACGGAGCTTGAAGTCGATGAGGCGGAGGGGTGGACTGATCATCTACCATGGAGTCATGTTGAAGGTGGAGCTGGGTTGGGGGGCTACGATGTAAGGATCCAGGAAATCGAAGCCTATTCAGCAAGGGGGAAAAGCGAGGGACACGTAGTTCGGACTGGAGCCCAGTGGTCTGATGGAAGCGTGAAACTCGTCATCGATCGCTGATGATCGGTGGTACTCTGCAGTGGAGGTTGAGTGGTGTGCTTTCATGACCCTTGAGACTCGACCGGGACAGCAGAGGCTCGACGCGATAATAGCGGCGAGGCGTGCGGTATGCATGGGGCATGGAGACGGGCCAGGGCTCTGGTGGTCATACATGTGGTGAGACAACTGCGAATTTGACTCGGGATGACTACAAGCAACGGTGAAATTCCTTCAAGTCTCAGAAACGCGGTCAAGAAAGGAGCGGTGATGTTGAGTTCAGTTAACTCTTATGTGTGACACCCAATATGTGAGTTGTTCACTTTTACGCAGGTCAGTGATCGGTGTGTAATGGCGTTGACGGATACTCTGGAAGTTGGGAGCACAAACTAGAGTAACAAGGAACTTAATTTTGCTCGAGTGTTGACTGTGGTCGAGAAAAGGAGGGACTACAAGTTGCAGGTGGAGTCATATGGAGTCTTTGGAGTAGCAGCAGTGCTCATGGGATAAGCTCAAGTCCAATGTACATGGAAGTTTGACGCATTGACAAATTCAAGGTGATGGAGAATATTCGCCAAGGTGGAGTTTATTAGAGTTGTGTCGAATATTGTGTACAAGGTAGGTTACAGTTGGACTCTGAGTAGTACTGTGTTTACATAGGATGTGGAGTCGTGTCCTAGTAGGACACTTGTATCCTAGGCCTCTCATATATAGCGGGGGTAGACACACGATGTAACCTATGCCAACATAATAGCACAGGCGCGCAAGGGGGAGCCGGCAGCGTGTGCCAGCGCCCGGGTGGCCGGTGTGCGGTATTGTGACGGTGTCACGGGGAGGAGCGCCCGTAGTCAGGCCCCGGGGATGTAGCCATATCGGTGAACCTTGTAAACAAATCTCGGTGTCGTGCCTCGTGTGATTGCTTGGTCCTCGGATGATCAACGATATGCCTCGGATTTATTCTAACAACAATGACATCAATGTCCTGCAGTGCTCCCTAGTCTTTGCCAAGCTTGTTGAAGGTCATTCTCCTTCGGTGAACCTCAAGGTCAATGGGCGGCAGTACAACAAGGGGCACTATCTAGCTGATGGCATCTATCCGAGATTGTCGACATTTGTGAAGGCCATCTCAAACCCTGTGCGAAGAGGCAAGAACGCCTGGTTTGCGAAGGTTCAGGAGGCTTGCAGGAAGGATGTTCAGCGGGCATTTGGTGCGCTCCAATCTCGATTTGCTGTTGTCCGGTTCCCTGCTCTGACCTGGTCGAAATATCAAATGTGGGAGATCATGACTTGATGTGCCTTCTTGCACAACATGGTCATTGAGAGCGAGCAGGAAGACTCAGTGTCCAACACTGAACCATATTACAAGCAGGGTTCTCTTGCCCAAGTTGATCACCAGCTAGCGGCAAACTGGGCTGACTACCTCAATATGTGTCAGGAGATCCGAGACCCACAGGTGCATCAAGAACTGCAACACGATCTGGTGGAGCACATATGGAGGCTCAAGGGCAAGGCCGGGAATGACGTGTGAAGAAACTTGAGTTTTTATTTGTTAAACTACATAATTTGTATTGAGCTATTTGTTGAACTATTTGATTTATGTGATGAAACACGCCGAAACACGCCGAACCATGCCGAACTATGTGACGAACTAATTGATTTCTATTTGTATGCGAAAATTCACGCCGAAACGCACCGAATATGGGCTGATTCATGCATATATCAGATTGTTTTTTGGACATAATTGGGCCGAACACTGGGCCGAAATCGGCGCTTGGGGGCGACGGCTGGGTGCCAAACCGCCCCAGCGCCGAGTTTATTGCCGGCTCACCCCATGCCGCTCTTTTTCGGCGCCCTAGGGGCCCAACGGCTGGAGACGCTCTTAGGTGCTGGCTGGGAGAGGTTAACGATGGAAGGACGGGGAGGTAAGGATAGATAGATACCATCTTAAAAAAAAACATATAGCGTATATGTACGTGTTTCTGTCACGTGAAGCTACCTGACCCGCCAGATTACTTATGTCATGCAGATTGAAAGGTTAAGATTAATAGTTTTAATAGATCCACTGTATCAACGGTCTGTATTTTCTGATTAAAGTGGGATTCTCTAGCGTATTTCTTTATTTTTTTTATCCCTATTTCTCTTTTAATATAGAGTATAATAGAAGAGAGAACATTGATCCAAGTTCACCCGTGACAATGTGTTGAGATCATCTTGTGTGATATGATTTATGAGTGGAAACTGTTTATGAGGTATCACTGCATCTGGAGTCACGAAGTCATGAAAAATGACCTGCATGAAAAAACAAGAGTTCATGAAAAAAAAAACAGTTTGTAAATAAATTTATTCAAAGCCACTCACTTGAAAGGACATCACTTACAGCCAGTATGTGTACACAACCCCAACACATTTGAGTATTAGTTGTTACGTCTTATATCCTATGAGGTCGTCTATCAGAAAGTTTGCGAATAAGTTACATCTCTTCATGTTCATCGTCAGATCAGGAGCTCAAACATTAATAAAAAGACTCAATAATTCTCTCTCCACATTTCGATTGGACTTTGGAGCCAAGTAATGAGGACATGTGCTTGCAGGATGAACAAAATGTAGAGTATTCGCTCATCTAAACCTTCCTTGCCCGTCATATGGAGAGCATGAGCAGCATAAACAGAGTTCCCCCATCTGAGATCATCTCTCTCAGCTCAGAATCCCCCTTATACTTGTCAAAAATAGTGTCTAACCAACAATTGGCAGACCTTAAATTTTCTCTACCAAAGGTTTGATATCAATTGGTTGCCCATTGATGACAACCACTTGATTTTTCATCGAAACAGTTTAGGAAAAATTTAATCACTTTCTTTTTCAGTTTAATACGCTTCATTCCAAACAAATTGTGGTACTGAATTTTCTTGATAAGATCCACAATTTTTTTTCTCCTTTTTTAAGTCTTTGAAAACTTCGTCGTACAAGGACACAGGCGAGCATTGATATACTGAGTACCCCTCCTGCAAATATCAAAAGCATTATTCAGAAACAAACTGAATGAGTAAACAAAAACTGGTGCAAAACTAGATTAACTATAACAATGAATTTGTCATGTAACCAAATAACATTCTGTATCCTTACTTTCGGAGAGATTTGTTGAAAGTATCATAGCATTACCAGCTATAAAATAATTAAATTCACTACTCTTGCTATGATCAAAGAAAAAAGACTGGAGTACCAAGTGGCATGAAGGAGCAGAAACGAAACAATCTCTTGTGATGCTAGACAAGCTGGTTATTTTCTGACATTGTGATGCATATATACCTGCTGAAGGTTCTTCAGTGCCACCTTCGGCGTGGGTCGCCCGCTGTTCTGCGGCGAATGATCTACGTGCTTCTTCAGTTGAGGCAGTACCTGGTGAAGCTTCTTTAGTGCCACCTTCAGCGTGTGTCGCCGGCTGTTATTCGACGGACAACCTATGTGCTTCTTCAGCTGAGGCGGCCGCTTCCGTCGGCTCTGATGGGTATGTTGATTTGCCCCGGCGGCTGCGCTTCGCCTTCGGCACTAATGGGGCTGTTGATTTTCTCTGATAGCCACAACCCCCCGCTGCCGGCTTTTTTTGGGCTGATGGGGCTGTTGATTTGCCTCTTTGGCCCCGACCTTCCGCCGCCGGCTATTGTGGAGTGGTAAGTTGCGACATGCTCTTTGTTGATCTGCTTGTACTGACGGCCGCCATATTCTACTAGGACTAAATGAAAATTCCGTCGGGGCAAGGTGGCGCTCGGTGGCGGCCGTCGGCGACAGGAGAAGACTGAGGTTGGGCAAAACGGGATGGGACTGGCCACCCCTAGCCTCGAACCCAATTTGAAAGGCCACAGGCCGGTCCAGTCGGCCTAGAGTCTCCAGCCCTATCGGACCATGGTATGGTGGGTTGACCCGCTATTCGCAACCGCTTTTTGTGGCAAACTTCCATGTATTATATTATGCAACATTACAATGGTATATCCAACATGACCTACAACTTACAGAAACATCCTTAGCAAAAATAGAAACTACATTCAAGCCCTTGCTTGGCATGTGCAGCTACGCACGGTTATGTGTGCTGGATGCTCCTAGAGAGCACACTGTAGCGCACGCAAAACTTCGGAGCCTTGCGTGGCGATGAATGCACCACACTTGGACTTCGCTGATCGGATCACCTCGCCGCCGTCGAGGGTTGGGCAACTGCTTGTTCTCCGCCAAGCGCATCATTGAACTTGTCTTCCTCCCTGTGGCTCCTAGTTGGCTGTTCATTACACGACAACCATATCAATGCTCGAAGACCAGAAATAAGATAATTCCTCCTAGCTCGGTTCTGGTATATCCTCCATCTACAGCCATGCGCTATGATTCCTAGTTCTTTTTGATCCAAATCCTAACTTTTTTGCCTCAGTATTTACCCAATCAAATCTATATAAATTTCCTAGCTCTATTGTTGTGTCTGGTGGGTATGAAGTTGACGAGGACCATGGAAACATACGGTCTACAACGATCGTGGTGGTTGCGATCACAACAAGCATTTCGTTGAGCAGAAGATATAGGACGGAAATCTTGCCCTTAGCGCAACAAGCTCTATGGTATAGAGATTCGTGTGTTCCATATAGTCGAGATTTCTAAGTTTACAAGTTCTTCTACCGTCGCTACTTCGTTGTATTCCACCACCTGCTAGCTCTTAGAAATTTTGACCGCACGAAACACACGAATCTCTATACCATAGAAACTACTGCGCTCAAGGGCAAGATTTCCGGACAAAAGCTTGTGGTCAACAAAATGCTTGTGGTGGTCGCAGCCACCACTACTAGTGTAGACCAGTATGTTTCCATATTCCTAATCATCTTCATACCCACCAGACACAACAATAGAGCAAAGAAATTTATGTAGATTTGATTGGGTAAATATTGAGGAAAGAAAGGTTAGGATTTGAATTAAAAAGAGCTAGGAATCATCGTGCATATGGCTATAGATGTAGCACATACCAAAAGCGAGATAGGAGGAATTATTCTATTTTTGGTCTTCGAGCACTGATGTGGTTGTCGTGTAATCAACAGCCAACAAGAAGGCACAGAGAGGAAGACGACTTTGATACTGCGCTTGGTGGAGAACAAGTGGTTGCACGACCCTTGCCGGACAAGGCTCCAAAGTTTCACGAGCGCCATGGTGTGCTCTGCAGGAGCATCCAGCACACACAACCGTGCGTGCCAACATGTGCCAAGCAAGGGCTTCAATGTATTTTCTACTTTTGCGAAGGATGTTTATGTAAGGTGTAGGTCATGTTGGGCCTACCCTTGTAATCTTGCATAATACTCCCTTTGTTTCTTTATATAAGGTGTATTTAATTTTTAAAAGTCAGACGAGTGCATATTTGACCGAACTTTTAGAAAAATATGTCAATATTCACAGTATGAAATTTCTACCATTTGGTCCATCATGAATAGTAGTTTAATATTTTATCTATTAGGTACTGCAATTGTTGTTATTTTATTCTATATTCTTGGTCAAACATTCAAATGGTTGACTTGCATGAACATCAACACACCTTATATTCTCTAACGCAGGGAGTATAATACAAGGAAGTTTGCCAAAAAACGGTTGCCAATAGCGGGTGGACCCACCATACCATGGTTCGGTAGGACCAGAGACTCTAGATCGAATTGATTGGCCCGTGCCTTTCAAGTAGGCTTCAAGGCCAGGGGGTGCCATTCCAATCTCGTTCTCCCCCAACCTCAGCCTGCTCTTGTCGCCGACGACTGCCACAGAGCGTCGCCCTACCCCGGCAGAAAAAGTTGAGAAATAGCTACATATTGACGCCGACGCGGATGTGGCATAGGCGTTGATACTCTACATGGGATTGGGCGACGGGCAGTACGAGAGAGTGTTCAATATGTCGGTGTCGCAGGCTATGTCCGACAATGAGCACGTCTCCAAACTCTTTCTGCCAGCCCACTTGTGTAACTGTTTCGTGGTCTTACTCAAGCAAAATCCTAGATGGGCCACACGGTTGCTTGTCAAGCCAATTAGTAGCGTGAGTCGGGTCTTGACAGATCCACAGCCGAAGGGAAACCAATACAGGATGATTGTGGCATTGTACTTTGTCTTAACCACAAAATAGTAGAAGGCTTTCCGCTACTTCCAGGAAAACTCAGACATTGCAAAACATCATCACCTTAGGCGCTGGCGTGGAGTGCCATGATCGGTAGACCACATTCATGGTCTAGCATGGAATAAACGTGCCGTCACCACACATTGTTACGGAACTCTAAATTGTCGCAAATAGTCAAATGGAGAATTAAACCTGCCAACTGCTGTTGATACTCGACGTGGAGATGAAGGCCCACTGCGCAAGTGTTGGCCCCGCCCCGTGCAACTGAAGGCATTCTCATGGATGTGTCTCGCCATGCACGAGGTCCATATCGAGATCAGCTTCACGGTCCTATGTCGTGACGACTTCATTTGGCATCACTACTAGGGAAAAGCCTAGCAGTAGCGCGGTTAAGATGTCTATCAGTAGCGCGGGTGGCGTGCTACTAATAAGGCACTACAACTAACTTTTAGCAGTAGCGCGTTTGGATACGTGCTACTACTAAGTTTATTTAGTAGTAACATTCTTCACGAAACGCGCTACTGCTAATAGCAGCGGCGCCTCTATAACCGTGCTACTGCTAATTTTTCCTATATTTTTTACACAACATATTGGTGGGTCAGATGTCTCATCATATGATTTTCTGATCATGATGAGTTATTATGACTAATGTATATATATAATAACTCATCATGCTCATATAACAACTAAGCATCATCATCATTAACAATAACTCATCATCGTTGTCATAATAAAAAGTTATACTCATCATCATCATAGTCATCTAATAACTCATCATCCTTATCATAATAAAAAGTCGTACTCATCATCATATTCATCTAATCAACCATACTTAATTATTCTTAGCACATGATCATGAGTATCAACTAGCTAGGACCTACTACCCTCTCTAAAGTAAAATAGCATAAAACCAGATAGCCCCTCGCGCTTCATTATGGAGAATGGAGATTATCCTGTCTTCAATTCTTGCTCTTCGCACAACGTTGATTCCATGTAGTTCCCTATGATTGTTCATACATTTTTTTCCATTCTTTGATTGTCATGTCTTCATCGATTTTAGAAATCCGGTATGAACAGCGATGAAGCCTAGGCAGATTTGGCCGAAATTTATAACATCAAGGCAACCTTTCGGAAACATACGATCAGGCACACAATTTTTCAGGATTTTCTGTTGAAAAACATAATAATAACGTCTTAGTTAGCAATGTAGTTTAGCTTTAGAAGAATATATGCAAAAATGCATGGATGTCGTAATAGTAATTTTTTTACCATCCATCTCCATGGATGTTACCGTAATTCAACACGTGCACTAGTGGAACCATAATATGCAGGAGTTTCATAATTGATTTTGTAATTCTCAACATCAATAATAAATGAGATAAGATGATCTTTCTCCTCATAAGTTAATTTGGCGCCATTAGTGTAGTAGGTTCTGTCTAACATCTTCCGTACATTTTTTGAAAAAAGAAAATAAGTTGTCAATGGAAATAAGATGTCAACTATTTTGAAATGAACAATATAAATTACTTAATAAATATGTTTGAGAAACTCACATAAAGGTAGAAGTGGAAGCGTATAAACAAGGACCCAAATATCTATATTCTCTTTGCCGATGTCATCTTCAGGATCATCAAGATCGAAGGTGACATGAGCATTCAAACATGAGCAATTAAACTTGATGCTCAATGCATTTCAATGGTTGAAAATATTAAGAAAAACATTTCAATATATCTTATATATAATCCTAACATAACTAAATATGACAATATAGGTCTCTCTCTAAACTAGTTCTATTAACCACTTACTAAATAAACTAGTTCTATTAAACACTTACTAAAGGCAATGCAATGTAAGTGTTCTACTCTATTGAACACTTATTAAAATTTCTATCACCCTAGTTCTACCCTAAATTTTCTTACTACAAACTTCTATTACTAAATTTAATACCTAAAAATTTCTATTATTAAAATTTAGAGGGAGGTGGAGGGTGTAGGAATGAAGGGAGGGGTGAGTGAGGGAGGAAGGGAGGAGGAGGAGGAGGAGGATGAGGCAGGGAGGATGAGGACAGACGAGGTAGGGAGGGAGGTGGGAGGGAGGAGGCCGAATGAGGCGGTGAGGAGAAGGATGGACAAGGCAGGGTGGGATGTGGGAGGGAGGAGGCAGGAGTGGGGAGGGAGAGGGAGGTGGAAGGAGGGAGGAAGGTGGAAGGAGGAGGGATGGAGGAACTACCTCGGTGGAGGAGGAGCCGGAGCGGCGGCGGGCGACGACGGTGGTCGGGGAGGGCTGAACGTCGGCGGCAATGGACAACGGGGTGTGGGGGAGAGTGAGAGCGGAGTGGAGAGGAGAGAGTGACGGACGGCCGGTGGAGAAGATAGGATAGGTTTAGAAGTAGCGTGCGTTAGGGGAAAGCGCTACTGCTAAATGTCGTAGCAGTAGCGCGGTTTCAACAAGAGCAATACTACTATACTTAGCCTGGTGGCAATGGTGTGACACTTATAGTAGTAGCGCTGTATTTTCTTGACGCGCTACTGCTATGTAGATAGCGGTAGCGCCTTTTGTGACCACGCGCTAGTGCTAAGTAGCAGTAGCGCATGTTTGTATCGAGCGCTATTGATAAATTTTTGTGTATAAGATTTTCTCTAGTAATGCATACACAATACAACTTTAATATGATTGCTGATGTCTCCCTCGACGCAATACAACTTTGTTATCTTGCGTGGATCCCTTAGGGCATCTCCAGCCGCGCCCCAATCGGGCTCCGGTAGAAGCACGCCCATGCCATGTACACATACGACATCACTACTGAGGATCCCTTAGGGCATCTCCAGCCGCGCCCCAAAGAAGGCCTCCCCAGACGTTTTTTTCGCGCCGTCGCCGAAAAAACGGCCCAGTCGCGCCCCCAGGAGCCCGATTTTCGCCGGCTTGGAACGAAAATAGCACCGGCGGACCCAGCCCGAACCCGGCGCGCTGGGGGCGCTCGGGGGCGCCGGGCGAACTTTTTTGGCGCGAAGAAGCCGCGGGCCCGCCGCGTCAGCGACACGGCTCTCTTCTTGGCCCTTCGTCGTCCTCATCGCCTCGTTTCCCGCGGCGAATCAATGCCAAAGCTGCTGCGCGCTGCCGCGCCGGTCAGCCTGCGCCATTGATGCCTCACGGGTGACGCAGTGAAGACCGGACGACGCGCGTCCCTCGCTCTCCCTCGCCCGCCATGCGTCCACACGGTGCCACGCGTGTGGGCGGCGCCTCGGCCTATATATGACGCGCCCCGGCGCACTCGGCGACTCACACTCTCCCGTTGTCGTCGTTCCTCCCTCTCCTCTCCTCTCTTTCGCCGTCACCAGTTCACACCCATGGCCGAGCGCTTCCCAGGCGACGGCGCGGCGGCGAACGGCTTCGGCCGCCGCCATCTTCATGAAGACGAGGCTCGCCTCCTTTACGAGGCCGAGCACTACAAGAAATATGTCAACTTGGACCACCACTATTGGTCACTGAAAGGTCACAAATTTCCATTTACGACCTTTTTGTGACCAAAAACAGAAGGTCAAAAGCTGGCCGTCGTAAACTGACTATAGCGACCTTTCTTCTGGAATGGTCAATGACGTTTACGACCAAAATATTCCTACTGTGGTGTTTTGGTCACTAGCAACCTCCCTAGGCCACGTAGGCATCCAGCGTGGCGATCTGACGTGGCACAAGATTCAGCCCGGTCCAATTGGGTGTTTTACATGGGCCGAGCCCATTAATTAGGCCTTTTTAATATTTATTTTTCCTATTAATTTTTGCTAGCTACATGGGCTGGCCCAGCTATAATTCGGCCTTTTTATTTTTGGGTTGTTGCCCGTTTTTTCTTTTTTTCAAATGGGTCCCAATTGTCAGGGTCTGATATGTGGGTCCCAAATTTTTTATCCTGGTTTGTGGGTCCTTGCTGTTCCTCAGATTTCAATATGCCAATAATTAAACAACCAATATTTAAATCACAATAGACAGAAAACAAGTGTAATACTTCAAATAACAAGAAGCAACAATCTGTTACATCAAATCACATACAACATTTCATTCAAAAACAGAGAGAAGATACATGAAATTCTGGAGTTCACAATGCCCAAATAACCTAGCTATTATTACATAACTTGCTATACAAAAATGTCTTGGCGCTTCTTTGAACATCTTGTTTCGTCTTGAATTTAGGCAAAATATCTGCCAACAAGAAAACAGAACAGCTAGGATATAGTGAATAACAACAGCAGCAAGTGATGGGGTTCTATTTAGTAAGATTAAGTCCGGAAAGAAACATGCATGAAAATTAAGAATAGCTAGAGCAATTCTGCATGAAAATTAAAAAGCGCTATTCAGTATGAATGCCATGAAGTTTTCGTGCACTTCATGCCAAGTCAGCCAACATGTAGCATGCATGTGAGCCATAAAACATGATCACAGTTCAGCACCTACAACAGCCTGACACAATAGATAAATCCATGAAGTGATAATAACAGTGTGTGATGAGAAACTGACAGCTCTTTTTAATTACTATGAGCAATAAAACATCTAGTTTTAGATACTCAACGGATTCATTCATATACTTATTATATGCTGACATGGATTGTAGAGGTTAACAACAAAACTGGAACTGGAACTTGTCATAAGCTAACAAAAAAACACATTCCAAAACTATCTGTATAAAACATTTATGCATGGATACATTCAAGAACTAGAAAAGTTCAAATAGGTTTATAAATGCACAAATAACTTGAGGAAAAGTAGCCAACTGCAGGTCTGAATCTGTATTGGTGATCAGCATCTTTATAAATGCACAAATAGGTTTGTAAGATATGAGCTGCTTACTTTACTTACTATGATCGTATGATGTGTTCTGAATCTGTATTGGTGATCAGCAGGTACAAGTCATCAACTGAACTAATCGCTGCCCAAGCAAATTAAGCTTGAATCCCATGAGGCAAAACCAAGAGTAAAAACAAGACTAGGCCAGCTGCAGGTCTTGCGCTAGTGGCGTTGCAGTCTTGATGGCGCTGGCTGCCACAAGGACATTAAATGTGAATGAGCTTGGTAAAATGGTAAGCAAGTGTTAAAGGACACTGGGCGCTAGCACCTAGACTCGATTTGATCATATTATACTTATCATTAACTCATTCACACTGAGATATCACAACTTCTCCACCCACAGAAAAAGAGAAAGAATATTCTGCTGTAAAAAGACTCTCAAAAAGATTTAATCATTCCGTTAAAAATAGAGTAGCAAGAGCAACGCTGGACATCATTACAGAATATGAGTTGCAGGATACAACTTGTGGAAACGAGCAAATAACAACAGCATCAAGAAAATTAGAGTTCTTGATTCTTGAAGCACCGACAAATAGGAAACCCAGATAACAGACGCATATATGAATTGTGGGATACATCTTCCTATAGTTGCGGAAACTTGAGTCAATAACAGTAGCATAAAGTTGACATTGACAACAAGATAGCAAAATGAGAATGACCTCTTCCTAGTAGTTGTGGAAACATAAAAACAACATGAAATTGACATTGGCAGCAAGAGAGCAAAATAGGAATGACAGTCCATGCATGGTACATGAATGATTCACAGCAACTACATCGACCCTGTTCATTCATTTAACAAAGGGAACATGTAGAGTACTGTTTAATCAGCGATGGCATGGCAGGATCTCGGACCAGCACACATGCACGTATGCGTAGCAACCTGATCGATCTGCATCAAACGGTGTACTGCTACTACATGCGTGTTTAAAACATGAAAAATCCAAATCTATCTCACAGAAAAACAACCGACTTGTTACAGCGCGCTCAAGTTTGAGAGTGCTAACAACGCTAGACACGGGGCGTTGTTATCCACACCCTGCAGCCGAAAAGTACTATCACTTTACAAGGCAATAAGGTTGTCACAGGTTGCTTCATGCCCTCCACAAATTTCTTCAGATAGTTAGGATTCCCACTAAAGATTAAAAATCCTTGCTGGTGCCTACTTAGACAAAATGAAATAAGGAAACGCGCCATGATTTTATATTTACATGCATGCTTGTGAAAATGATGATCTTTTTCAGTTCCGGTTTAGAGATCGCAGGCGGGACAAGGACGACAATGGAGAAAGAATAGGGAAGGTGCAAATGGAGGGAAGCAACGGTGGAGGGATGAGAGACCTAGAAGACCGCAGGCCGGAGGGGGTCGAAGCAGATGGCGCAGTCGAGAACTTCCGGGTCGATGATGCCGCTGATGCCCGCCGCCATGTCGCTCATCTGCTCCGGCCGCTGATGGGGATCCATTCAACTTGTGCATGGGCAAGGGCGGCATGGAGGGGCATCCAAACTCGTCAGATCGAGCAGCTTCTCCGTGGCCCCAAACTGCACACGCAACGCATGTACGCATCAGATGCGGCAAATAAGAAAGCCAGAAGAAGAGGAGATGAGGAGGGAACCATACCCTTGTTGAGGTCCCCGGGAGGGGTCAGCCACGGGAGCACGAGCTCCCTGATGGCACCCGAGCCCGAGCTGATCTCGGTCCCGAGCGCCTTGGCAGCGGCCTTGTCCTGGGCGGCCTCCTCGACCTCAGTGCCATCGACCTCCATCACGGCTTCTCATCCTCGTCTCGATCGGCGTCGCTCCCGGGCCTGCAAGCATAACCACTTGGCGTCGGCGTCAGGTCATTCTACTTGAACGCGGCAGCGCAACGAGAAAGAGAAGGAAAACGCACGGCATCCTCGATCTCCTCGATGGGAACCCATGGGCCGATGAGGACATGGCCGAGCCGACGAGGGCACACGGCTGGGCGAGGGGTTCTGGCTCTGTGGACGCGGTAGGTGGAGGGAGTGGGGTGGGCAGAGAAGAGAGGGGGAGAGTGAGGCCGGCGGCGAGGTGAAGGGGGACAAGGGCGATTGGATCTGGGGGAGAAGGGGGGCGGCGATGGAGTGGGAGGGGGAGGAGGGCGATTGGATCTGGGGGAGAAGGGGCGACGGCGATAGAGTGGGAGGGGATCTGAGTTAGGGTTTGGGTGGTTGGGCTGCGGGTAGGGTTTTCATTTTCTTTTTGTCTTTTTTCTCTTTAGATAAATGGGATGGATGGATGGATGGATGGATGCCATGTCATCGATCCATGGCACAAACGTTTCAACCAATGAGAACAAAGCTTATGTAATTATGTTTTTTCTATTTGTTTCTTTTGTATTTTTTGCACAAGGTGCATCTTCGAATGGCATAGTTTTTTCAAATTATCGCATATTGTGCACAAGGGTGCATCATGAAATGGCAAAAGATGTTGGCTAAGAAAGTTTTCATTTTCATTGGACAAAAAATCCATTTTTCATTTTTTCGAGTTCCCAAAACGAGTTTTTTTGTAAAGCACCTACCATATCTTTGTTGCAAAATTGTACCAAATTATTTTTACAAAATACGAGGCCATGTTTAATGCACAATTGACCAAATGGTTGGGTGTAAAAAGTTTTGATCCACCTCTGGTGAAAAAGACAAATTCCCGTCGACTCAACTGGAAACGGGTCAAATTTCAACTGAAGCTACCTCATAGTTTGCTATTTATTTTTTCAAAAAATCATTTCTAGGTACATAAGTATCTATTTAATCATAGAAACACCAAAAAAATTCCAAGATTCAACCACTAGATAGGAACGGTCAAGCCCGCCGTTTTGACCGCATTTCGAAACGGGCATAAAAAATTCAAAAAATATCAAAAAATTGGAAAACATTCGCATTGTGTCACTATATGTGACCAAGTTTCCAGGAAAAATAATAAACTTGTAATACAGTAATTATTTTAAAAAAGTGTTCTAAGAAATGAGCTATCATGCGTGAAGATTCATGGCTTTCAAGCCAAATGATCAATCTTATGGCCACATTCATGGCATAGTTTGTTCAAATGATCTCATATTGTGCATACTGGTACATCTTGGTATTCCAAACAATGTTGCCTAAGGAAGTTTTTATTTTCTTTGCATAGAAATTTCATTTTTCATTTTCCGAGTGCCCAATAGGAGGTTTTTTTGTGAAGGAACTACCAAATAATTGTTGCAGAAATGGACCAAATCAACTTTATAAAATACTAGGCCATATATAATGCACAATTGACAAAATGGTTGGGTGAAAAAAGTTTTGATCCACCTCTGATGAAAAAGACAAATTGTCGTCGATTCAGCTGGAAACGGGTCAAATTTGAACTGTAGCTGCCTCATAGTTTGCTCTTTATTTTTTACAAAAATCATTTCTAGGTACATAAGTATCTATTTAATCATAGAAACACCAAAAAAATTCCAAGATTCAACCACTAGCTAGGAACGGTCAAACCCGCCGTTTTGACCGCATTTTGAAACGGGCATAAAAAATTCAAAAAAAATCAAAAAATTGGAGCCAAAATGAGCTATCAAGTGTGAAGATTCATGGCTTTCAAGCCAAAATGATCAATCTTATGGCCACATTCATGGCATAGTTTGTTCAAATGATCTCATATTGTGCACAAGGGTGCATATTGGAATAACAAACAATGTTGCCTAAGGAAGTTTTCATTTTCGTTGGACGAAAAAACCATTTTCCATTTTTCGAGTGCCCGAAAGGAGGTTTTTTTGTGAAGGAACTACCAAATAATTGTTGCAAAATTGAACCAAACATTTTTATAAAATACTAGGCCATATTTAATGCACAATTGACAAAATGGTCTGGTGTAAATTTTTTTGATCCACTTCTCGTGAAAAAGACAAATTTCTGCCGATTCAGTTGGAAGCGGGTCAAATTTAAACTGCAGCTGCCTCATAGTTTGCTATTTATTTTTTCCAAAAATCATTTCTAGTTACATAAGGACCTATTTAATCATAAATACATGGTTTGGTGGTGATACGTCGAGGTTTGGGCGGTGGCCGAGGGCCCCAACTCTAGAGCGCGTAAACTCGCATGCCCGCCGCGTGGTCACCGCGTGACCGTGGCATTGCCATGTGTTCTGGGCGGCCTAGGCATGTCTAGTGGGTTGGGCACTCCCCAGGTTGGTGCTAGGAAGAAAATTACAACATAAGATTCTCACGAGGAGACCAATCGATGCTCAAACATGAATTAGCAGCCAAGTGTTTGATTAGCGGTACGGGAAATGTACATGGCTAATGGGCGTGAGTTTTGGTTGAGGATGATCAGTTACTAAGAAGACCGTTTTCATAAATTCTCAGCTCAAAAGGAGGAGCCTAGGTGGTACTTGCTTTGCAAACCACCACACTGGACATAAATACGAATGTTGAAGCTTGGCTCAAAATAATGAATGGATTGAGCTGGCATTTGGTGGAGGATGGTTATTTGGGCATAGGAAAGCACTGTAGAAAATGGATACTATTTGGACATGCCAAAGTGGTACTTTCTTCACAAACTGTTACTCTGAACAGAATAGGAAAATGAATATTTTTGAATTATTTTTGAACTAGGCAAGCAAGGTTTTTACATATTTGACGAAGATATGACCCAAAGAATTTATGAGATTTTTTTGGGAATTTTGAGAATGACAGAAATATAGGTTGCTTCACAACCTAGGGCAAAAACTGCCACATGGACATGACACATAGGCAAAACTGATGAGGTGTCGCCTAGTCATAGCAACCCTCGAACAGCTTTTGACCAATTGGTCTTAAATGGTCATAAATCTATGACCAATTCTTCCAGGGTCACTGACAGAAGGTCATAAGTTGACATATTTCTTGTAGTGGAGTACCCGGTCCCGCCGGACATGCGGGTGCCCGGGGCGTGGAGGATCAGCGCGGGCGGCGTGCCGGTGCCCCCGATACCCACCGGCGCGGCGCGGCGTGCGGAGATCGCACGCATCCGCTCGAACCTACCGCGTGCGGCGAAGGAGGGGCCACGGTACGTCCCCGACAGCCCGCTCTGGGACCCGTACTTTCGCCGCCGTCACGCCCAGCCGCTCGAGGCCATCAACGGCGTCGTGCCCTCCGGCAGGCTCAACTCCGCCGGACGGCGTCGGTGGTGGGGCGTGCCCGGGCGCACGTTGGAGACCGTCCTCGAGTACATCGAGGGCGGCAACACGCCGCGCCTCGAGTACCCCGCTCCCCCTTCCTTCTCACGCCGCCGGGGAAGCTCCTGGACCCCGAGGCGCATGGAGACCGGGGGGTCCTCCTCCTCGTCCGGCGGCTCGCCCTGCCTCCGCCCCGTCAAGCCGGAGCCCCAGGGCACACCGGTCGCCGCACGCACCCGCAGCTCCGGCGTCCGCATCGGCGCCAACGCCTCTCCACCCACCGGCCGCTTCATCCTCGTCGAGCCCAAGCTGGAGCCCGGCCTCCCCGCGGAGTACGAGGAGATAGCCCGGCGCGGCTTCTCCGATGAGGATGGGCGCGGGACGACTACCTCCGCGACGAGACGGTCCAGCAGCGCCGGGCCTAGGAGGAGATCGCCGCCCGCAAGCGTGGGCGCGAGGACGAGCACGGCGTCGTGGTTCTCGACAGCGACGACGATGACGCCCCCGGACCTTCCAACCCGCCGCGCCAACCAGGGGAGGGATGCAGCAGGGACGGCGGAGGCGTAGGCGGGGGCGGCGCGACGACGACGACGACGACGGCGGTGACTACACGCGGTTCTACAGCCTCCTCGGCATGTAGAACCGCGTGGGCGGGCGGCGAGGGAGACGGCGGGGGTAGCCCGCGGTAGTTTTTTTTTGTAAAATATGTTTAAGTTTGAACGAACTCGCCAATGTTTGCGTTAAATTTGAGTCGTTTCGCGCCGTGTTTGACTTTTTTGAACGAACCGTGGGCGCCGCGACTGGGGGGCATCACGCCCCCAGTGCGCGGTTTAGCGCCGGTGCGCCCCCAGGGGGCGATTTTTTGCCCCTCCTGGGGGGCCAACGGCTGGAGATGCCCCTATTGCCATCGAGCTCCAACAGGTAGTGAGGGGTCCGACCCCAGCTCCCCTTGTTCCTAGCCAACTATACGATTACTTCTTTGGTGACTTTCGCCCCAACTAACTTTCTCGCGCCTCCTCGATGTCACCACACATGAGAAGAACTTCCTTTATCATACCATGTCCCGGTGAGAGAATTATACAACAATAAATGTTGTGATCGATGTTGTGGCTACTCTGATTCTGCTTAGAAGAATTCAGGCTTCCTGATCTGCAATTCATGTCCAAGATCCACTTGAAATGTTGTTTCTTACCTTTAACATCATCACTGGGCCCTGTTAATGTAATACTATGCTTTTTTATACAAAAGACAGATGATAGACACATCTCAGCATGAGCTCTGTTGGAAGTTCCATGTAGGCAGCACAGGGCATGAAACTCGCTCATTAGTGTAGACACACGCATAAAGTGATGTGGAATTGGAATGGCGCCAAGCAGAAAACAATTATTGTACGCCCAGATCCCCACGACCCGAGGGCATTTGTTGTTCCAGAAGCTGAAGCATCTATGTATACAGAACGGCGGGGGACATAAAACAGAGTAGAGCAGAGCTGTCTTGTGTGTCTGTCATCTGTGCACATTTGTCCATTTGACTTGTGCATATTTCTCTGTCTGTTCGACAAACTACGCCGTTCCAATCCCAATCACTTCTTGCAGTCGGATTGGAAAGGTGGCAAAGTGCAAACTTTGACGATTTTTCCGTCTGGGAATCCTTGCAGCTGCTGTTTACACTCTACTTATCGTCGAGCAGAGCTGAGCCCTTGGAGAACTTTCCTGATGATATCAACAATGATCTCTTCTTAATTCAGCAGGGCAACAACAACGGCCTGCTGGTTAATGCAGTGGGACAAAATCTCATCCACAATTTCCTTCCAGGTGGAGTTGTTGATCCCATTCAGGCCACTATCAGCAAAATGATGGAGAGTTTCCGGAAGTTCATGATCTCATCACAGAGGCAGAATTAAACGAGCTGATGAAGCTGTCCAGATGAGCGTCATCACAGTTTTAGTCAGCACAAAATATCCTTGAGTTCTCCTTCCTCAATAGTAAACTTTCCATGTCATCGAAATTGCCTATTGTGTATTCCACCACGACAGGATGTGTGATTAAGGTAGTCAGGTCCCCTCCCTAGAGATACAAACCAACTCGATTATTATACCAAGCTCACATCTGTTACTCAGCCTCGGTGGGTGTAGAAGGTACTCGCTCATTATGTACCTTCTGTATTTTCCTCGCGAATATGTCGAATTTGTTGAAGACAACATGAACAATGTTTTCTGGATAAAAAACATCGCATCAACTAGGATGAGAAATTAAAAATAGAATGAGGCTCAAACAGGGAATTTGAGATGAATGGATACATGCATGCATTCCTCAAAACATCTACTCTCTCTGTTCCTAAATATAAGTCTTTGTACAGATTCCACTATGAACCACATATACATGTATATAGATGCATTTTATAGTGTAGATTCACTCATTTTTCTCTACAAAGAATTATATTTTGGAACGGGGGGATTAAGTTGATTTACTATCAAAAAGCTTTCAGGGACAACTGGTACCTCACTCCTTTTGGTTGAATAAGTTAGCAGTTTAGAAAATCGTACTTAGTCCCTTATGGCGCAGCATAAAAGATAACAAGATCATCACATTCGAGAAGATGAACCCATCGAATCTCAAATCTAAAAAACAACATTTTAAATGACGAGTATTTGAGCCTATCAAAGAGTTATTGAGTAAGTCTTCTTTCTCTGAAGAAATCAATTGTAATAACAAGTTTTTTTTATTGAGAATCATCTACAGTTCAATGCATATCCTTGCGATGGAGAATGACAATGCACACGCAGCAAAACACAATACTGCAGCAGAGCTTCAAGCAGGTGCAAGGTGGGAAGAGGTTAGATTATCGCCTAGATACATGCTGCTTCAGTAGTAAACTTGTAATTGTGTAAGATGGGGGTTATCAACTTATCATGTTGTAGGATATTGGTGTTTATGCCCAACCATACATAACTCTACTTACTGAACAAAATAGGATACACGAACCTGATGTTTAGACCAGGTGTGTTTATGTTGCAGCTAGTTACTTGGGGAAAAAGACGTGTAAACACACTTGTATAAGAACACCACAAAGCACCCTAGTCAAGTCGCCCACTAAGCAATGAGAGGGAATAGAATATATTCACATAGCTTTCGATGGCAACGAAAACCATAGCAGATGTTGCTTTACCAAGGCTAAGCTTATTGGCGAGTTGATCAATTAGTGGCCTAAAGTAAACAGGGGCCAGCACTTGCACATATTTGCCTTATCAACTACGCTACATAGCAGAGCGCATGATTCCCTTTTTCCCTTTTTGGATTATATATATATTCTGTACTTACGTGTGTCACTCATTCTAGTCTCTGCTTTCGGTGACAATTCCCAAATGAAAAATGAAGAAAATGACGCGTCAGCAGAAATGGGAATGTGACTGTCTCAAGTAGACTTTTAAAACTTTAGGGATCTTTTAAATTTAGACCTTCCTTTGAGAAAAGACCAGTTTTTTTTTCGGGTGGAGAAATTCTCTGCCAGTCGGAAGACTTTGATAAGTGACGAGGTGAACAGGCAAAATGAGACAGGTTCAATGCATCCGGTCAATGCTTGAGCCAGTGGGTAAGTGTAGTGAATTAGTGATTGTAATAAATTTCCAACACCGACAAATTCAATATTCAAAGGTGTGATTTTGGTCCCTCAAATTCCCCAAAAGTATAGACTTGGTCCCTCAAGATTTTTAGTAGACATTTGATTCTTCAAGTCTAAAAACTGGATAAGTTTGGTTAAAAACCAGGTTTTGAGCATGTTGACCGAGTTTGACCACGTGGACTAGGTTTGATAGATGAACAGTACAATCAAAAAAATAGCAACCAAATTCAGAAAAATCTGAAATTTTGTGAGGAATTTCAGTGGAATCTAAGTGCGAGTGGTAAATTTTCGGTAGATTCAATGCATAGAGCGTTGATCCAGTCAGATGCGCCAGTTGATAACAATATGAAAATCCGGCAAATGAAGATACCGCTTGAGAATAAAATCTTTGCATCGTATCTTGGTCGAGTATTTATTATTACCAAAGACAACCTTATTTAGAGGAATTGGCATGGAAGTGTGCAATGTGTTTTTTGGTCATCATGACGAAACAATAAAATATTTATTCTTCCAATGTGAATTAGCTTGTTCTATATGGTCAACCATCCAAAGAAATTATGGCTTGTATCCTCCACGTAGTGTTGCTAACATTTTTGGCAACTGGTTATATGGGATTGATTACAGGTTCAGAATTCTTATCAGGGTGGGAGCACTTGCCGTTATTTGGTCGCTTTGGCTATACAGATATGATAAGGTGTTCACCAACAAAAGTACCTCTCTTATGCAGGTCACTAACATGTGTACTGGTATGTTCCGCTTATGGTCGTGTCTACAACGTGTGGAGAATCAAGACCTATTTATGGAGGTGAATACACGCATTGAGCGCATGGCAAGGGATACTTTTACCTAACATGGATGGGGGTATGATTTATAATTGGCCTTCCTACAGTCTAGGCGTCATACAAACTCATTTTCTTGTATTTCACCTTCTTTTTTGTTTTTAATTAGATTTGGTTTGGTCGTGTGCATCTCAGTTATACAGAGGCTGAGTGTAGTGCTTAAACTTTTAAGTAATAAAACGCCTTTTATTGAAAAAGATGCTTGGGTGTGCTAGGTGCGTATAAATATTTGTGGTCAAATAGCATCCAAGGAGCTCTAGCATTCATGTCAAAAAAAAAGGAGCTCTAGTATAAAAAATTAAGTTTTTGCTTTTTTTGCGAGCCAAACATTTTATTTTACCACAACCTCCTCGAATGTCGAAACACCACATAAATTTTCACATTAGGTTTTGGCCCAATCTTATCCGGTTTTGAGACATGAAGGACCAAATGTCTATCAAAAAATCTTGGGGGACCAAGTCTATTCTTTTGGGGAAGTTGAGGGACAAAATGCAGTATAGCAGGTGCATTTTCTACTCATATCTGACAAAAGCCGAGGGAGAGGAGATAAGTGTAGTTAGTGTAATATTCAGAGGCGATGTGGTAGGCAATTCTGGCATCTGCTGGTTCTGCCATTCCTTTGCAGCCGGAGTGGACCTTGTGCCAACTTGGAATCCTGCCTCCTGTGTGCTCGTGCCCCTTGTGGAGATTGTGGGTAGGGTCTCTCCTCGTCGACCAGCATATGACAGACAGCCGACTCCGCTACCTAAGGTAGACCTCCCGAAGCTGATCCTTGGAGATGCGTTTGGTAAGGCCGCATGGATGACGATCGATAAAAGGTGGCGTTGTGCCTGCGCCGTTGTGCAAACGTCCGAGGTGGTAATTAAAGAAGGTCATGGTAACAGGGAAATTGATGCAACAGTAGGTATTTCGAACTCATCCTCACTTCGAGTTGGGTTGTTAAACTAAGTATATAGTAGATATACGCGTTGTAACATAAACCTGTGCCTCTATGTTCCCTCATATAAATACATGACAGCCGTACCCGTCCAGGGTATCGAGCATTGTTCCAAACCCTAGTTTCGTCTAACATGGTATCAGACGACGCGTTCGATCCGCACCGCGCTTCCGCCTCCTACTCCGCAGCCCCCGCCTCCTTCCACCTTGGCGACGGAGTCGCCCTTCATGCCGTCCGCCCCGCTTGCCTGGGCTCGGCCGGCCGCGTCGGGATCACATCCACCTACACCTCATCAGTCGCCCGTGATGCCTCCGCCGATCTCGTCGGCCGCTCCTATCCCGGTCCCGCCCCACGACGCACCTCAGGTGCCGGGCTCCTTTGGCGCCCCCGCGCTGGTGCCCTACGGCGGGCCCTATCCCGCGTCTTACATCACGCCGTCGCCGGTGCCATATGCACCATCATCCGCGGTGCCCTATGAGGCGCCGTATGGTGCGCTCTATGCCGCCCCGGCGTCATACGTCGCGCCTTCGCTGCTGCCCTACGGCGTGTCCTCCACGGCGCCCTACGGTCATCATCAGCAATATCGCACGCCTCCCTCGGCTGATGCACTGGTTTCGTACAGTGCTCCTCCGTCGTATGACTCGCAGCTCTCCGCACCGGTGGCTGAACCAGGCCCGTTCCACTTTGCCCATCTAGTCACAGTGAAGCTCTCTGCTGATAAATATCTTCTGTGGCGCGCTCAGGTGTTGCCGCTGATGCGTAGTCACTACCTTGAGGGGTATGTTGAAGGTACGGTACCGTGTCCTCCGGCTGTGGTCCCGATGCCCTTGGTAAATGGTGGCTCCATTATGGTGCCAAACCCAGCTCACCGTCGGTGAATTGCCCAAGATCAAGCCATTCTGGGTGTTATTCAATCTTCGCTCACTCCCTCTATGGCTGGCATGGTGGTCTTTGCCGCAACGTCGAGGGATGCATGGGCCATGCTTGACTCCAGCTTCTCCTCGCAGTCGCTGGCATGTTCATCCGCTATTCGTAATCAGCTGGGTGAGATCAAGAAGCATGATCTCTCTGTCACGGCATTTTTCAACAAAGTCAAAAATTTGGCTGATACAATGTATTCCATTGGGAAGCCTCTCGGTGATGAGGAGTTCACCTCATTCATTCTCAATGGCCTTGATGAGGACTATGACTCCTTGGTGGAAAATATTAATGGACGTGACACACCAATGCCACCACGTGGTCTCTACGCGCGCCTCCTGAACACGGAACAGCAGCTCTCTGCTTGTCGCTCCGTTAGGGCCTATACTGATGGCTCTTCAGCTAATGCTGCTCACCGTGGGGGCCCTCGTGGTGCCAAATAGCCTCCGCCACCATCACCGACCCACCAGCCCCGCCCGTCCGCTCCCGCTCCCCCCACGGTTGGGCGCAAGCGGCTGCACTGCGAGGCGTGTGGTGGCGGGGTTGGGTGTCAGCTCTGCGGTATCGAGGGGCACTTGGCGTCTCGCTGCCGTCATCGCTTCAAACATGACTTCCTTGGCCTTGGGAACAATGGAAAAGGCAATGAAAAACAAGTTGCTCTAGCAACACAGGAGCCTGGGTTTACTCCTTATCCTGTGGATCCTGCCTAGTACATGGACATAGGTGCCACGGACCATCTGATGAGCCAGCTCGACAAGCTAGCCACTCGTCAGCCCTACACTGGTGATGATCAGCTATGCACCGCCAATGGATCAGGTATGCACATCTCACATGTTGGTCAGGCATCTCTTCTTTCATGTAGCACTAAAAACTTGCGTCTCCTTTGTATTCTTCGTGTTCCATCAATTACACGTAGTTTGCTCTCCGTTCCTAAATTAACTCGTGACAACAATGTGCTGGTTGAGTTTCATCCTTTTAGTTTTTTTTGTTAAGGACCGGGACACGAGGGACGTTCTTCTTAGTGGTCGAGCTCGCGATGGCCTATATGCTCTTGATGTGCCATCTGTTTCTTAAGTATTCGGTGGTGTCCGGGTGTCGTCATTGCATTGGCACTCTTGCCTTGGTCATCCTGCCACTCCCATTGAGCGCCATGTGCTCCATCGCCATAATCTCCCCGTTGAGTCGAGAGATAAGGAGTTTCTAGTGTGTGATGCCTCTCAACAAGGCAAGAGTCATCAATTACCTTTCTCTGTATCGAGTCGTGTTGTCAAGGCTCCTCTTGAACTTGTGTTTTCGGATGTGTAGGGCCATGCCCAAACTTCTCTTAGTGGTTACAAGTACTATGTCAGTTTCATTGATGCTTTCACTCGTTTTACCTGGATTTATATTATTAAGCGCAAATCTGATGTGTTCCATGTATTTATGCAATTTCAAGCACATGTTGAGCGGTTGCTTAAGCACAAAATTATCCGTGTTCAATATGATTGGGGGGGGGGTGAATATCGCAATCTTAATACCTTCTTTCAGAAACTTGGTATCTCGCATCATGTGCCCTGTCCTCATACACATCAGCAGAACAGTGCAGCTGAGCGTAAGCACCGTCACATAGTTCAAACTGGTATAACACTACTTGCACATGCCTCTGTGCCATTTCGGTCCAGGAGTGATGCATTTGTTACTGCTTGTTTTTTGATAAACAGGCTTCCCACACGACTTCTTCACATGAAATCTCCTCTAGAAGTGTTACTTCATGAAACTCCAGATTACTCCTTTCTCAAAGTGTTCGGTTGTGCATGTTGGCCACATCTTCGTCCGTACAATAATCATAAACTCGAGTACAGTCCTCTTCACAAAGGTTACAAGTGTCTCGACCTTCTGACGAATCGTGTTTACATATCCCGTGATGTTGTGTTTTATGAGACCGTTTTCCGTTTTCCACCCTTACACCACCCATCGATACCACCACAACCTCGATGCACTCCTTTCGAGTTTTCCTGATCAATTTGTAGATGCTGCATACTCTCCTCTGTTGTTGCCTAGCCATGGTGCAGGAACTAGACGAGGTGCCCGACTTGAGCTTCTTGACGAAGTTGTGGTCTCAGCTACGCCAGCTACTGCTGCTACGCCGGATGCCCACTACGTCCATTGTGCGTGCATGCCCCATGCACATGGATCGGACGAGTCGATGGCTTCGCCTAGCCCAGCTGCCCGTGCGGTGCTGTCGCTCGGGCCGGCGGCCTTCCTGATCTCTTCATCGCATGGGCCTTCCTCGACTGGCCCGTCTCCGCTTCGCTTGGGCCATCCTCGACTGGCCCGTCACCGCCGGTCACCCCGGGCGCAGCATCGGTCCTCCCTTCGCCACAGGCAGAGCCTGCGGACTCACCCACAGGCGTGTCTCCCTCGCAGTGTGTGCTGCCAGACGTCGGCTCTCCTGTAGTGACGGCTTCTCTGACACCTGCATGCGCCTATCATAATGCATCCTCATACGCGCAGTAAGAGCGGCATCTTTAAGCCACTTAAGCGCACTGATGGCACCGTCTCATGGCTTGCGGCCTGTGTTGCTCATGCTGAGGCCGACCCTACGGCTGAACTGCGACATTTGGTGTCATCATCATTGACTCTAAATGGGTGTTCAGGGTGAAGAAACATGCTAACAGCTCCATTGGAAGGTACAAGGCATGATTAGTTGCTAAAGGCTTCAAACAAAGGTATGACCTTGATTACGAAGACACGTTCAGTCCTGTTATTAAACCCATGACAATCCATGTTCTTCTTTCATTGGCTGTTACTCAGAGGATGGTCACTTCATCAGCTTGATGTTCAGAATGCCTTTCTTCATGGAGTTTTGGAAGAAGAGGTATATATGCATCAGCCACTAGGTTTTGTTTACCCTACTCAGCCACATCATCTGTGTCATCTTGTCAAGGCCATCTATGGTTTGAAGCAGGCTCCTCATGCGTGGAATGCATGACTTGGCGCTGCTCTTCGTGCGCATGGGTTTGTGCCGTCTACAGCTTAAACGTCTCTGTTCATTCTCCAACGACCTGAGGTGACTATGTACATTCTGGTCTATGTTGGTCTATGTTGATGACATCATGCTTGTCGGTTCGTCGGTCACTGCTGCAGATCGGCTCGTGTCTTCTCTGGGTGCTGATTTTGCTGTTAAGCACTAGTAGAAAAACACCTATTAGTCCCAGTTCGTAAGGGCCTTTAGTCCCGGTTCATAAACCGGGACTAATGGGTCGTTACTAATACCTCCCCCCTTTAGTCCTGGTTCTAGCACGAACCCGGGATAGATGGTCCTCCACGTGGCCGGTACGCCGAGCCCAGGCAGGGGGGCCTTTGGTCTCGGTTGGTGGCACCAATCGGGACCAAAAGGCATCCACGCGTCAGCATTCTAGTGGCTGGGGTTTTTGTTTTTTTTTGAAGGGGGGGGCGGGTTCGGGGTTTTGGGGGTTAATTTAGGTGTTTCATATATTGTGTTAGCTAGCTAATTAATAGAGAGAAGTGTTCTCTCTTATGTTCGTGCTTGGTCGACTCTACGTACTATATACATATAGCCCTCGACACGCTAGCTAGTAAGAATATGAAGGGAACCATCAAGTACAGAAGTTCGTCATGCATACCGAGAAAAATGATCGATCGACCTCTCCTTCTCCGAGAGATTGGTCGAACAACAAGTTTTTGTATCATGTACGTCCGACGCTACTGGCTACATACATGTACAATATATAAGATCTCTCAATTACAGTCCCCTAGCATTTGAAATCAACTTCCACATGGTATTCTCCGGCTTTATTGATGACGTGGTCAAGAAAGAATCCTGCCAATTCCTCTTGAATTGCTTTCATGCGATCTGGTTCTAGGAGTTCATTCCGCATCTGCCACGTCTAATTTGAAGAAGGGGGTTAATTAATACATATATATGAATGAAACTCAACAGAAATAATGGTGTAATAAAATGAAATTGTGAATATTATTAATTGCTTACACACTTCATATTGTCTTTGAGAGTAGCCCTGCTTGTTTTTCAAAGTCGCGTTGTGGATGAACTCGCACACGTAGTATCCACAGAAATCATTCCCTTGTTCCTGCCACAAGCACTTTACGAGAAATAGAGGTCAATCAAACTGATAATGAAGCATTATAAATGGCATTGATGAAAGTATAGCTATAGAATCAACGGGAGATGCGCACAACTAGCTAGCCAGTAGTACTTACTTTCGGGTATATATATCGCAGCTCCTTCGGCAGTCCCGGAGCTTGTGCGGTGAACTGTTTCCAAACCTGCAAGACAAAGAAAATAATTATTATTACTTGAGATATCAGGAAATGAACAAAAAGTTGCCGATATGGTGCGATAATGATCGATTGAACTTACTTGCTGAGCATTTCAGTTATGTCCGCATAGGTGCTGGGATCTTTCCGTCTCGAGTCTAAGACGGTTACTAGTCCACGCTCAAGCTTAATCTCCAGAAGAATATAGTGGAAACTGCGCACACATGCATAACTCATCAATTACATTACTATAACCTCACTCGAGTAATAAGGGAAACCGAATATGCAAACGATCAGTAACACTCACTTGCCATTGTAAGGAAAGAGTATGGTATCTTTGTTTTGATTATTGATCAACGATTGTAGCAAGTTGTCCTCGGCCTCTTCGACGTCCTTTTCAACCAGAAATACATCTCTGATATTTATGTTAATGAACCCAATATCATAGATTTCATTTTTTTGCACTCGACAATCTTCAATCTGCATAATATATTGAGGATAATTAATTATAAATACATGCAATGAAAGAGCCGAGCTATATATAGAGACTTAATGACAGAAATAGTACTTAAAGGCAGTAGCAAAAGACCGTTAATTTATCGAGGGCCTTTTGATTGAAGAACGCGAAGAACTCCTCAAATGGAACACACAACAGATCAGTTCCAACAAGGTCGTGCTCCTCTTTAATGTGTAGATACAAACTATTCGCCCCCTCAGACTCTCTGCAGGTTTTCATGTACCAAGTATGGAACCTTCGCATCATCGTTGTTAGAGATTTTTCATCTTTGACGAGAGGCTTCCCGTACTCGTATCTGTGTTCTTCCACCATCATGTAATCAGGAAGTGCATCGTCAGGCAGGTAATCTTGTAGATTGCCATAACCGGCCACCATCCCCGGAACATTAGCGACGATGTTGCCGCTAGACACATTGAGCGGGGGGCACGATTGGTTTGTTTGTTCGCCGAGCTGGTAAATTTTTTTCGCAGCTGCTCGTTCTTTTGCTCTTTGATGTCTGACAGTACTTCCCGACCGCTCCGCTTGGAGATATGTCTGTTCAGTAATGTGCTCATAGTTGGTTCTCGGTGGAGACTTTGCCAGTTTCCTCAGGGCATCGAGAGTGCTCTTTGCTTTCACCGGATCTACCTTCTCCTCCGGAGGTGGATGTCTCTTCGCTTTCACCCCTTCAAAGAACTCCTTCACGTGGGCCTGCACGATCGTATTGTTTTCCTCCTCGGTACGGTAACTTCTCTAGAGGATCTAGAGGATCTAGAGGAGGATCTAGAGGATCTAGAGGTGGATCTACCTTCTCCTCTGGAGGTGGATGTCTCTTTGCTCTCGTACGGTAACTTCTCTAGAGGCTTTAGAGGTGGACCGTATCTGTATTGCCTCTCTCCTCTTCTTCTGCTGCTAGACGCCGGAGCAGACGGAGTGGCTGTGGCGTCTGTCTTCTTTCGTGCTTGCTTACGAGGCGGAGGAGAAGGACTACGACGCGCCGGAGCAGCCGGGGCGACGGCGGGTCTCTTCCGCCCTTGTTGGCGAGGCGGAGAAGGAGGAGGCGGAGTGCCGCCACGCGCCAGAGAAGGAGGCGGAGTGCCGCCACGCGTGCCCTGATCATCACTCGCCGGAGGAGGAGGCGGTGGAGGAGGCGGAGTGCCCTGACTCGCCGGAGGAGGAGGAGGAGGCGGAGGCGTCCAGTTCAGAAGGTTGATGAGCTCCTTCCGCCATAGGCATGGAGTCTTCAGAGCAGAACCCAGCCTAGTCTCCCCTTCACCGGTAGGGTGCTCAAGCACGAGGTCCTCAAATCCCACCGTTATTTCATCCACCATCACCTTAGCATATCCTTCTGGAATCGGCTGGCAGTGATAAGTTGTGCCGGGTCCACTAGGATGAACTTGGCCAACAGCCGCCTTGACCTTCAAATTCATCCAGCGCGCCATAATGTGGCAATTTTGAGACTCCGTGATACCATCCACGGGATAGCTGGCAGGAGCCGTCAAGACATGCTCCGGCTGAAGCAGCTCGGTGAAAGCCATGCTGCTTCTCCGCTAAGATGGCGGGGTAGCTTCGGGGGAAGCTTCGTCAGGTCGTTTGTTGCGATCTGCTGCTTCTCGTACCTCTTCTCGTTCCTCTAGCCCCATTACCCTTTCGTGCAGCGCCTGCGTTTGGTCCTGCTCCAGTTTCTTCCTCCTCTCGTGGGTTTTGTAACCCCCTGCGTCCGGAAAACCAACCTTCCACGGAATGGAGCCTGGCGTGCCTCGTGTCCGTCCATGGTGCTCAGGATTCCCAAGGGCCATTGTGAGCTCGTCCTTCTCCCTGTTTGGAAGGAACGTCCCTTGTTGCGCTGCATCGATATAGTGTCGAAGGTTCTTGACTGGTGTTTGCAGTTGCTCGTCCGTCCACTGACACTTCCCTGTTACAGGGTCCAAGGTTCCGCTGCCCCGAAGAACCAAGTCCGGCAACGGTCTGGCCAGTACATTGTCTCTGGTTCGAACCCTTTTTCAAGCAGAACATGCTCAGCCTTGGACCAATTAGGCCGGGCTTTGAGGTAGCCACCTGACCCCGTGCGATGGTGAAGCTTCTTCTTCGTAGCATTTTGCTTGTTTGTCGCTGACATCTTCTTACTCTTTTCCGATGTCTTGTGGGCCACAAATGCAGGCCAGTGATCTTTGATCTTCTCATATTTGCCGATGAATTCTGGTGTCTTTTTTTTCTCGACAAAGTGGTTCAGCTCTTTCCTCCACCTCCTCATCAGGGTTGCCATCTTCTTAAGAGCACAAGACTTGATTAATTGCTCTTTAACTGGCTTCTCCGGATCCTCCTCTGGCGGTAGGGTGAAATTTGCATTTAGCTCAGTCCAAAGATCTTCTTTCTGCATATCATTGACATAAGACACCTCAGGGTCTTCCTCCTTAGCAGGCTTATACCATTGCTGGATGCTGATTGGGATCTTGTCCCTAACAAGAACCCCGCACTGAGCAGAAAATGCCTTCCATGTTCGGATGGGTTTAATCGGTTCGCCGTCGGGCGCGATTTCTGTGATCTCAAACTTTTCATCCGAGCTAAACTTTTTCTTTGGGCCTCGTCTCCTTACCGAAGTTGTGCTCGATCTGGAGGGCTAGAAATTATAAGGAAGAAAGACGAGAGTAAGTAATATGTGTACATATACCAAAACAATGGATGCATCAATTAACTTGTCAGCACGGGCTTAACTAATATATATACCTGGCCGGACTCGGTTCGGTGACCGGAGCAGTCAGCACGGTCTCCTTCTTGTACCTCCATTGTGTCACCGGAGCCATCATGAAAATAGTCCTCTTCTTGTACCGGCATTAATGGGTCGAAGCCATCATGAACATAGCCCTCTTCTTCACCCAGTCCTTCCTGACCATCGGTCTCATTGAGAAATGACGCAACTTCATCACTTCCTTGTGCGATTATGTCCCCCAACACCGCTTCTGTTTCCTCGTCTCGGGAGTGCTCCATAGTTTCTGCAAATATTTACAGCATGTCAATTATTATTCAAACATGGTACAGATGGATATATATATATATATATATATATATATATATATATATATATATATATTAGTGGCAACGCTCTTTTAACTTGACAAATTTGGGTGGCCTCGAGAGAGTTAATTTGTCGGGTAGGGGCGCGGCGGGAGGGGTAGGAGACCAACATCGTTTTCTCTCTAGGGTTTGGGTGTCCTCGAGAGTTTTGGTCGAGCGAGAGGGCCGAGGGGGGTGCTGCCATTGTATAAGTTATCATGATCGAGAGGGGGTATATATATCGACCGCCCCTCATGTCGAAGTTATCTCGAGGGGGTTATATCGACAACGACTACATGGGAAAATAATGTTATCGGGGAGGGGGTATCGGTACCCCCCTCGTGTTGAAGTTTCTTCTTTCTCCTCTATTCCTTTATTTTCTCCTCTTCTTTTTCTTCTTCTCCCTCGAGAAAGGAAAATAATTAAGGAAGAGGAAGAAAAGAGGAAGAAGGAAGAAGAAAAAAAGAAAAAAAAAGAGGAGAAGAAGAAAGGGAGACTATTCCTTTCTTCTTCTCTTCTTTTTCTTCTTTTTTCCTTTTCTTATTTATTTCTCCTCTTCTTCCTCTCCTCTTCTTCTCCTTTTTCCTCTCATTCTTTTAGTATTGCTTGTTTTAAAAAAAATGTTCAAATAGAAAATTTCGAAAAAAACAAAGGTTTTGCCTAATGCATTGTTCATATGAATATACAAACATTTGCATATTCTACAATAATTAATATCACCAAAAAAATCTATCAACAGAAAAAAAACATTAATACACATATGAACAAAAAATACATATATGAACAAAACATGCCCTGAAACAATTTTTGAACATCTACATACACATAGCCACATACATACACATATACATTATATATATATATATATATATATATATATATATATATATGTGAACAAAAAACTAAACTAATAAAAATGAAAAAACAGAGCCGCATATATATATATATATAGCCACATACATACACATATACATTCAACAAAAAAATAAACTAATAAAAATGAAAAAAACAAAGCCGGTGCGGCGCGGCGGCTCACAGCGGTGGCATCTAGATGACGATGGCGACAGTGGGAGCGGGACCGGGCAGGGGCTCGGGGCTCGGCGCGCGGGGGCGGGCGACGGCGACGGGGCCGCCTGGCGGCGACGACGGCGGGCGTGGGCTCGGGGAGGACGGCGCGGGCTCGGGAAGACCGGCGCGGGCTCGGGGAGGCCGGCGACGACGACAGGCGCGGGCGACGGCGACGGCGACGGCGGGGGCGGCGGGCGGCGTCGGGGCAGCCTGGCGGCGATGATGTGCTCGACGTCGTCGGGGGGCAACTGGTAACGATGAACTCTGCAAAACTGTGAAGTGCTACTTATATACAAGGAGCATTGGTCCCAGTTCGTGGCACCGACCGGGACCAACGCCCCTTTTAGTTCCGGTTGGTGGCACCAACCGGGACCAAAGGCCTCTTTTTCGGCAGCCCAAAGGGCGGGAACCGGCGACCTTTGGTACCGGTTGGTGCCACCAACCGGGACCAATGCCCCCCCCCCTTTAGTCCCGGTTGGTGGCACCAACCGGGACCAAAGGTCCTTGTGCTGCCTGCGTCGGGGCCAAAGTTTAGTCCCACCTCGCTAGTTGAGAGGGGCGCGCAGTGGTTTATAAGCCCCACTGCCGCACCCCTCTCGAACTCCTCTCGATCGCAGGCTTTCGGGCCTACTTGCTAAACTTTGCCTGGTGGGCCTATTGGGCCTACATCGGGCCTGAATCCTGGCCCATAGTAGGGTTTCATGTCGTATTCAGGCCGTGGGGGCCCAGTAGGAGGCATTTTTTTTCTTTACTTATTGTTGCTATTTTTATTTTTTTTTCCTTTTTTTTGTTTTGTTTTCTGCATTATTTATTTTCTTTTGTTTTTTGCTTTATTTTTTAATTCTTTTTGCTTTTAGTTTTAGGAAAATTATAAACTTTCTGTTAGTGCCATTACTTTTCAAATTTGAAAACACTTTTTTTTGTTTTTTTGTTTTCTTTCTTCCTTTATTTATTTTATTTTGTTTCTACTTACAACAAAATACTTATTGTTGCTATTTTTAATTATTACGAGGGCCGAACCATAAGACATTAAAGCATTTCAAATGAACTCTAAAAAAGTTGAAAGTTGGCATGGTATCATAAATTGACCCACACATAGCATGTGCATGTACAAAATGGACAATGGTATCATACTCGTCAGTTACAAAGTTGGCATGGTATCATCATAATAGTTGCGGGAGAAAGTCTTCACTTTTTCTTCGCTTGTGTCATTTGCTTATTGCGCCGTAACCATGGATAATCTTCATCGTTTATCAGGATGCTGGGGTCAGCCTTGACTTTAAAGGGAGGAATTTCATGAAACTTTTCATAATCTTCAGACATGTCTGTCTTGTCCTCCACTCCCACGATGTCCCTTTTTCCTGAAAGAACTATGTGGCGCTTTGGCTCATCGTATGATGTATTCGCTTCCTTATCTTTTCTCTTTCTCGGTCTGGTAGACATGTCCTTCACATAGATAACCTGTGCCACATCATTGGCTAGGACGAACGGTTCGTCAGTATACCCAAGATTTTTCAGATCTACTGTTGTCATTCCGTACTGTGGGTCTACCTGTACCCCGCCTCCTGACAGATTGACCCATTTGCACTTAAACAAAGGGACCTTAAAATCATGTCCGTAGTCAAGTTCCCATATGTCCACTATGTAACCATAATATGTGTCCTTTCCCCTCTCGGTTGTTGCATCAAAGCGGACACCGCTGTTTTGGTTGGTGCTCTTTTGATCTTGGTAAATCGTGTAAAATGTATTCCCATTTATCTCGTATCCTTTCCAAATCAATACAGTCAAAGATGGTCCCCTGCACAACAAGTACAGCTCATCACAAACAGTGTTGTCACCTCTGATACGTGCTTCCAACCAACTGCTGAAAGTCCTGATGTGTTCACATGTAATCCAGTCGTCGCACTGCTCCGGGTGTTTGGAGCGCAGACTGTTCTTGTGTTCATCGACATACGGGGTCACCAAGGTAGAGTTCTGTAGAATTGTGTAGTGTGCTTGAGACCAAGAATATCTGTCCCTGCATATTATTGAGTCCCTTCCAAGCGTGCCTTTTCCAGTCAGTCTTCCCTCATACCACGATTTAGGGAGACCTATCTTCTTAAGGCCAGGAATGAAGTCAACACAAAACCCGATGACATCCTCTGTTTGATGGCCCATGGAGATGCTTCCTTCTGGCCTAGCACGGTTACGGACATATTTCTTTAGGACTCCCATGAACCTCTCAAAGGGGTACATATTGTGTAGAAATACGGGGCCCAGAATGACAATCTCGTCAACTAGATGAACTAGGACGTGCGTCATGATATTGAAGAAGGATGGTGGGAACACCAGCTCAAAACTAACAAGACATTGCACCACATCACTCCTTAGCCTTGGTATTATTTCTGGATCAATCACCTTCTGAGAGATTGCATTGAGGAATGCACATAGCTTCACAATGGCTAATCGGACGTTTTCCCGTAGAAGCCCCCTCAATGCAACCGGAAGCAGGTGCGTCATAATCACGTGGCAGTCATGAGACTTTAGGTTCTGAAACTTTTTCTCTGCCATATTTATTGTTCCTTTTATATTCGACGAGAAGCCAGTCGGGACCTTCATACTAAGCAGGCATTCAAAGAAGATTTCCTTCTCTTCTTTGGTAAGAGCATAGCTGGCAGGACCTTCATACTGCTTTGGAGGTATGCCGTCTTTTTCGTGCAAACGTTGCAGGTCCTCCCGTGCCTCAGCTGTATCTTTTGTCTTCCCATACACGCCCAAGAAGCCTAGCAGGTTCACGCAAAGGTTCTTCGTCACATGCATCACGTGATCGAAGAGCGGACCTCTAGGTCTTTCCAGTAGGGTAGGTCCCAAAATATAGATTTCTTCTTCCACATGGGTGCGTGTCCCCCAGCGTCACTCGGAACAGCTAGTCCGCCGGGACCCTTTCCAAAGATTACGTGTAAATTATTGACCATAGCAAGTACGTGATCACCGGTACGCATGGCGGGCTTCTTCCGGTGATCTGCCTCACCTTTGAAATGCTTGCCTTTCTTTCGACATTGATGGTTGGTTGGAAGAAATCGATGATGGCCCAGGTACACATTCTTCCTGTAGCTTGCCAGGTATATACTATCGGTGTCAAGTAAACAGTGCGTGCATGCGTGGTATCCCTTGTTTGTCTGTCCTAAAAGGTTACTGAGAGCGGGCCAATCGTTGATGGTCACGAACAGCAACGCCTTTAGGTTAAATTCCTCCTGTTTGTGCTCATCCCACGTACGTACACCGTTTCCATTCCACAGCTGTAAAAGTTCTTCAACTAATGGCCTTAGGTACACATCAATGTCGTTGCCGGGTTGCTTAGGGCCTTGGATGAGAACTGGCATCATAATGAACTTCCGCTTCATGCACATCCAAGGAGGAAGGTTATACATACATAGAGTCATGGGCCAGGTGCTGTGATTGCTGCTCTGCTCCCTGAAAGGATTAATGCCATCCGCGCTTAAAGCAAACCATGCGTTCCTTGGCTCACTTGCAAACTCATCCTAGTACTTTCTCTCGATTTTTCTCCACTGCGACCCGTCAGCGGGTGCTCTCAACTTCCCGTCTTTCTTATGGTCCTCACTGTGCCATCGCATCAACTTGGCATGCTTTTCGTTTCTGAACAAACGTTTCAACCGTGGTATTATAGGAGCATACCACATCACCTTCGCAGGAACCCTCTTCCTGGGGGGCTCCCCGTCAACATCACCAGGGTCATCTTGTCTGATCTGATACCGTAATGCACCACATACCGGGCATGCGTTCAGATCCTTGTACGCACCGCGGTAGATGATGCAGTCATTAGGGCATGCATGTATCTTCTGCACCTCCAATCCTAGAGTGCATACGACCTTCTTTGCTGCATATGTACTGTCGGGCAATTCATTATCCTTTGGAAGCTTCTTCTTCAATATTTTCAGTAGCTTCTCAAATCCTTTGTCAGGCACAGCATTCTCTGCCTTCCACTGCAGCAATTCCAGTACGGTACCGAGCTTTGTGTTGCCATCTTCGCAATTGGGGTACAACCATTTTTTGTGGTCCTCTAGCATGCGATCGAACTTCAGCTTCTCCTTTTGACTTTCGCATTGCATCCTTGCATCGACAATGACCCGGCGGAGATCATCATCATCGGGCACATCGTCTGGTTCCTCTTGATCTTCAGCAGCTTCGCCCATTGCAGCATCATCATGCACATCGTCTGGTTCCTCTTGATCTTCAGGAGCATCACCGTATTCAGGGGGCACATAGTTGTCATCGTACTCTTTTTCTTCGTCGTCTTCCATCATAACCCCTATTTCTCCGTGCCTCGTCCGAACATTATAGTGTGGCATGAAACCCTTGTAAAGCAGGTGGGTGTGGAGGATTTTCCGGTCAGAGTAAGACTTCGTATTCCCACATATAGGGCATGGACAACACATAAAACCATTCTGCTTGTTTGCCTCAACCACTTCGAGAAAATCATGCACGCCTTAATGTACTCGGAGGTGTGTCTTGAACCGTACATCCATTGCCGGTTCATCTGCATGCATTATATATAATTAAGTGTGTCAAAAATCATTACAGAACATCATGATAGATAATTAAGTGACCAAATCAATAGAAGTTCATCATCACATTAAAACCAAAGTACATACATAGTTCTCATCTAACAACATAAAGTCTGCAGAGCATCTAAATTAATTAAACCATACACTGAAACTATGTAAAACATTTCAATGCGAAAACAAATGCGATCATAATCGCAACCAATGTAACAGCTGATCCAACGGCATAATGATACCAAGCCTCGGTATGAATGGCATATTTTCTAATCTTCCTAATCTTCAAGCGCATTGCATCCATCTTGATCTTGTGATCATCGACGACATCCGCAACATGCAACTCCAATATCATCTTCTCCTCCTCAATTTTTCTAATTTTTTCCTTCAACAAATTGTTTTCTTCTTAAACTAAATTTAACCTCTCGACAATAGGGTCGGTTGGAATTTCCGGTTCAACAACCTCCTAGATAAATAAAATCTATGTCACGTTGGTCGGCATAATTGTCATAAACAATAAATGAACCAATAGTTATGAAAAGATAATATATACCACATCCGAATCATAGACAGGACGAGGGCCAACGGGGGCGGATACCAAAACTATCGCACTATATAAGATGCAATAATAAAAGTAAGAAAATAATACAAGTATCTATCTAAACATACAAGTAAGAATATTTTTCCTTTCAGAAAGAATATAAGAACAAGAGGCTCACTACGGTGGTGCCGGCGATGAGATCGGCGCGGGTGATCGACGACGGTGAAGACGGGGATGGGGCGTGACGGACCGCTAAACCTAGACAAATATTGAGGAAAATGGAGCTCGGCGGTCGAGCTTGGAGAGGAGAAACCTTAAGTAGTGTGGCTCGGGCATTCCATCGAACACCTTGTGTGCATAGGAGGTGAGCTAGATGTTGGAAATATGCCCTAGAGGCAATAATAAAAGTATTATTATATTTCAATGTTCATGATAATTGTCTTTTGTTCATGCTATAACTGTATTATCCGGAAATCGTAATACACGTGTGAATACTTAGACCACAATATGTCCCTGGTGAGCCTCTAGTTGACTAGCTCGTTGTGATCAACAGATAGTCATGGTTTCCTGACTATGGACATTGGATGTCGTTGATAACGGGATCACATCATTAGGAGAATGATGTGATGGACAAGACCCAATCCTAAGCATAGCATAAAAGATTGTGTAGTTCGTTTTGCTAGAGCTTTGCCAATGTCAAGTATCTCTTCCTTCGACCATGAGATCGTGTAACTCCCGGATACCGTAAGAGTGCCTTGGGTGTATCAAACGTCACAACGTAACTGGGTGACTATAAAGGTGCATTACAGGTATCTCCGAAAGTATCTGTTGGGTTGACACAGATCGAGACTGGGATTTGTCACTCCGTATGACGGAGAGGTATCTCTGGGCCCACTCGGTAATGCATCATCATAATGAGCTCAATGTGACCAAGGTGTTGGACATGGGATCATGCATTACGGTACGAGTAAAGTGACTTGCCGGTAACGAGACTGAACAAGGTATTGGGATACCGACGATCGAGTCTCGGGCAAGTAACGTACCGATTGACAAAGGGAATTGTATACAGGGTTTGATCGAACCCTCGACATCGTGGTTCATCCGATGAAAACATCGAGGAGCATGTGGGAGCCATCATGGGTATCCAGATCCCACTGTTGGTTATTGACCTGAGAGCGTCTTGGTCATGTCTGCATGTCTCCCGAACCCGTAGGGTCTACACACTTAAGGTTCGGTGACGCTAGGGTTATGAGGAAGACTAGTATGTGACTACCGAATGTTGTTCGGAGTCCCGGATGGGATCCCGGATTTCACGAGGAGCTCCGGAAGGGTCCGGAGGTAAAGATTTATATATGGGAAGTTGTCAAACGGGCACCGGGAAGTTTCGGGGTCAAACCGGTATTGTACCGGGGCCACCGGAAGGGTTCCGGGGGTCCACCGGGAGGGGCCACCCCTCCCGGGGGACCACATGGGCTGCGTGGGGCAGGGAGCCAGCCCCTGGTGGGCTGGGCGCACCCCCTCCCTTGGGCCCTTGCGCCTAGGGTTGAGGGGGGAACCCTAGAGGGGGCGCCCCCCTTGGCTTGGGGGGCAAGCCACCCTCTCCCCCTCTCCCCTTGGCCGCCGCCCCCCTCTAGATGGGATCTAGAGGGGCCGGCCCCCTTCTCCCTTCCCCCTATAAATAGAGGGGTGAGGGGAGGGCAGCCGCACCACCCTCCAAGGCGCAGCCCTCCCCTCCCCAACACCTCTCCTCCTCCGTTGTGTGCTCGGCGAAGCCCTATCGGAGTACTGCTTCTCCACCATCACCACGCCGTCGTGCTGCCGGTGGAGATGTCTTCCTCAACCTCTCCTTCCCCCTTGCTGGATCTAGAAGGAGGAGACGTCTCCCGTCCCGTACGTGTGTTGAACGCGGAGGTGCTGTCCGTTCAGCACTTGGTCATTGGTGATTCGAATCACGTCGAGTACGACTCCATCATCACCTTGCAAGCTTCCGCACGCGATCTACAAGTGGTATGTAGATGCAAACTCACTCCCTCGACTCGTTGCTTAGATGAACTCATAGATGGATCTTGGTGAAACCGTAGGAAAAATTTTAATTTTCTGCAACGTTCCCCAATAGTGGTATCAGAGCTAGGTCTATGCGTAGTTCTCTAATGCACGAGTAGAACACAATTTGTTGTGGGCGTGGATCTTGTCAACTTACTTGCCTCTACTAGTCTTTTTTTGCTCAACGGTATTGTGGGATGAAGCGGCCCGGACCAACCTTACACGTACGCTTACGTGAGACCGGTTCCACCGATTGACATGCACTAGTTGCATAAGGTGGCTGGCGGGTGTCTGTCTCTCCCACTTTAGTTGGAGCGGATTCGATGAACAGGGCCCTTATGAAGGGTAAATAGAAGTTGACAAAATCACGTTGTGGTGATTCGTAGGTAAGAAAACGTTCTTGCTAGAACCCAATTGCAGCCACGTAAAAGATGCAACAACAATTAGAGGACGTCTAACTTGTTTTTGCAGCGATTGATCATGTGATGTGATATGGCCAGAAGTTGTGATGAATGATGAATTGTGATGTATGAGATCATGTTCTTGTAATAGGATTCACGACTTGCATGTCGATGAGTATGACAACCGGCAGGAGCCATAGGAGTTGTCTTTATTTTTGTATGACCTGCATGTCATTGAATAACGCCATGTAAACTACTTTACTTTATTGCTAAACGTTAGTCATAGAAGTAGAAGTAGTCGTTGGCGTGACAACTTCATGAAGACACGATGATGGAGATCATGATGATGGAGATCATGGTGTCAAGCCGGTGACAAGATGATCATGGAGCCCCGAAGATGGAGATCAATGGAGCTTTATGATATTGGCCATATCATGTCACAACTATATAATTGCATGTGATGTTTATTATGTTTATGCATCTTGTTTACTTAGGACGACGGTAGTAAATAAGGTGATCCCTTACAAAATTTCAAGAAGTGTTCTCCCCTAATTGTGCACCGTTGCTACAGTTCGTCGCTTCTAAGCACCACGTGATGATCGGGTGTGATGGATTCTTACGTTCACATACAACGGGTGTAAGACAATTTTACACAGCGAAAACACTTAGGGTTAACTTGACGAGCCTAGCATGTGCAGACATGGCCTCGGAACACAGAGACCGAAAGGTCGAACACGAGTCGTATGAAAGATACGATCAACATGAGAATGTTCACCGATGATGACTAGTCCGTCTCACGTGATGATCGGACACGGGCTAGTCGACTCGGATCGTGTAACACTTAGATGACTAGAGGGATGTCTAATCTAAGTGGGAGTTCATAATTTGATTAGAACTTAATTATCATGAACTTAGTCTAAAACCTTTGCAAATATGTCTTGTAGATCAAATGGCCAACGCTCATGTCAACATGAACTTCAACGCGTTCCTAGAAAAAACCAAGCTGAAAGATGATGGCAGCAACTATACGGACTGGGTCCGGAATCTGAGGATCATCCTCATAGCTGCCAGGAAACAATATGTCCTAGAAGGACCGCTAGGTGACGCTCCCGTCCCAGAGAACCAAGACGTTATGAACGCTTGGCAAGCTCGTGCTGATGATTACTCCCTCGTTCAGTGCGGCATGCTTTACAGCTTAGAACCGGGGCTCCAAAAGCGTTTTGAGCACCACGGAGCATATGAGATGTTCGAAGAGCTGAAACTAGTTTTCCAAGCTCATGCCCGGGTCGAGAGATATGATGTCTCTGACAAGTTATACAGTTGTAAGATGGAGGAAAACAGTTCTATCAGTGAGCACATCCTGAAGATGTCTGGGTTGCACAACCGTATGACCCAGCTGAACATAAACCTCCCAGATGAGGCGGTCATTGACAGAATCCTCCAGTCGCCCCCACCAAGCTACAAGAGCTTTGTGATGAACTACAACATGCAGGGGATGGTAAAGACCATTCCTGAAGTGTTCTCGATGCTGAAGTCAGCAGAGGCTGAAATCAAGAAAGAACATCAAGTGTTGATGGTCAATAAGACCACTAAGTTCAAGAAGGGCAAGGGTAAGAAGAACTTCAAGAAGGACGGCAAAGATGTTGCCGCGCCCGGTAAGCCTGTTGCCGGGAAGAAGTCAAAGAATGGACCCAAGCCTGAGACTGAGTGCTTTTATTGCAAGGGGAAGGGTCACTGGAAGTGGAACTGCCCCAAATACTTAGCGGATAAGAAGGCCGGCAACACCAAAGGTATATTTGATATACATGTGATTGATGTGTACCTTACCAGTACTCGTAGTAACTCCTGGGTATTTGATACCGGTGCCGTTGCTCATATTTGTAACTCACAGCAGGAGCTGCGGAATAAACGGAGACTGGCGAAGGACGAGGTGACTATGCGCGTCGGGAATGGTTCCAGAGTCGATGTGATCGCCGTCGGCGCGCTGCCTCTACATTTACCTACGGGATTAGTTTTGAACCTTAATAATTGTTATTTAGTGCCATGTTTGAGCATGAACATTGTATCTGGATCTCGTTTAATACGAGATGGCTACTCATTTAAGTCTGAGAATAATGGTTGTTCGATTTATATGAGAGATATGTTTTATGGTCATGCTCCGATGGTCAATGGTTTATTCTTAATGAATCTGAGCGTAATGTTACACATGTTCATAGTGTGGATGCCAAAAGATGTAAAGTTGATAACGATAGTCCCACATACTTGTGGCACTGCCGCCTTGGTCACATTGGTGTCAAGCGCATGAAGAAGCTCCATGCTAATGGACTTTTGGAGTCTCTTGATTATGAATCGTTTGACACATGCGAACCATGCCTCTTGGGCAAAATGACCAAGACTCCGTTCTCCGGAACAATGGAGCGAGCAACCAACTTTTTGGAAATCATACATACCGATGTGTGCGGTCCAATGAGCGTTGAGGCTCGCGGAGGATATCGTTATGTTCTCACTCTCACTGATGACTTGAGTAGATATGGGTATGTCTACTTAATGAAACACAAGTCTGAGACCTTTGAAAAGTTCAAGGAATTTCAGAGTGAGGTAGAGAATCAACGTGACCGAAAGATAAAATTCTTATGATCAGATCGTGGAGGAGAATACTTAAGTCACGAATTTGGTACACACTTAAGGAAATGTGGAATCGTTTCACAACTCACGCCGCCTGGAACACCTCAGCGAAACAGTGTGTCCGAACGTCGTAATCGCACTCTATTGGATATGGTGCGGTCTATGATGTCTCTTACCGATTTACCGCTATCATTTTGGGGATACGCTCTAGAGACAGCTACATTCACTTTAAATAGGGCACCGTCTAAATCCGTTGAGACGACACCGTATGAATTATGGTTTGGAAAGAAACCTAAGCTGTCGTTTCTAAAAGTTTGGGGATGCGATGCTTATGTCAAGAAACTTCAACCTGAAAAGCTCGAACCCAAGTCGGAAAAATGCGTATTAATAGGATACCCTAAGGAAACTGTCGGGTATACCTTCTACTTAAGATCCGAAGGCAAGATCTTTGTTGCCAAGAACGGATGCTTTCTGGAAAAAGAGTTTCTCTTGAAAGAAGTAAGTGGGAGGAAAGTAGAACTCGATGAAGTACTACCTCTTGAACGGGAAAGTGGCGCAGCGCAGGAAACCGTTCCTGTGATGCTCACACCAACTGAAGAGGAAAACAATGATGATGATCAAGGTACTTCGGATCAAGTTACTACTGAACTTCATAGGTCCACAAGGACACGTTCCGCACCAGAGTGGTACGGCAACCCTGTCCTGGAAATCATGTTGTTAGACAACAATGAACCTTCGAACTATGAAGAAGCGATGGCGGGCCCGGATTCCAACAAATGGCTTGAAGCCATGAAATCCGAGATAGAATCCATGTATGAAAACAAAGTATGGACTTTGACAGACTTGCCCGATGATCGGCGAGGGATAGAAAACAAATGGATTTTTAAGAAGAAGACGGACGCGGATGGTAATGTTACCATCTATAAGGCTCTACTTGTCGCTAAGGGTTATCGACAAGTTCAAGGGATTGACTACGACGAGACTTTCTCTCCCGTAGCGAAGCTGAAGTCCGTCCGAATCATGTTAGCAATTGCCGCATACTATGATTATGAGATATGGCAGATGGACGTCAAAACGGCATTCCTTAATGGACATCTTAAGGAAGAGCTGTATATGATGCAGCCGGAAGGTTTTGTTGATCCTCGGAACGCTAACAAAGTATGCAAGCTCCAGCGATCCATTTATGGACTGGTGCAAGCATCTCGGAGTTGGAAAATTCGCTTTGATGAGATGATCAAAGCGTTTGGGTTTGCGCAGACTTATGGAGAAGCCTGCGTTTACAAGAAAGTGAGTGGGAGCTCTGTAGCATTTCTCATATTATATGTAGATGACATACTCTTGATGGGAAATGATACGAAACTTCTGGACAGCATTAAGGCCTACTTGAACAAGTGTTTTTCAATGAAGGACCTTGGAGAAGTTGCTTATATATTAGGCATCAAGATCTATAGAGATAGATCGAGACGCCTCATAGGTCTTTCACAAAGCACATACCTTGATAAGATTTTGAAGAGGTTCAAAATGGATCAGTCCAAGAAGGGGTTCTTGCCTATGTTACAAGGTGTGAGACTGAGCTCGGCTCAGTCACCGACCACGGCAAAAGATAAAGAAGAGATGAGTGTCATCCCCTATGCTTCAGCCATAGGATCTATTATGTATGCCATGCTGTGTACCAGACCCGATGTAAACCTTGCCGTAAGTTTGGTAGCAAGATACCAAAGTAATCCCAGCAAGGAACACTGGACAGTGGTCAAGAATATCCTGAAGTACCTGAAAAGGACGAAGGACATGTTTCTCGTTTATGGAGGAGACGAAGAGCTCGTCGTAAAGGGTTACGTCGACGCTAGCTTCGACTCAGATCTGGATAACTCTAAGTCACAAACCGGATACGTATATATGTTGAATGGTGGAGCAGTAAGCTGGTGCAGCTGCAAGCAGAGCGTCGTGGCGGGATCTACGTGTGAAGCGGAGTACATGGCAGCCTCGGAGGCAGCGCATGAAGCGATTTGGGTGAAGGAGTTCATCACCGACCTAGGAGTCATACCCAATGCGTCGGGGCCGATCAAACTCTTCTATGACAACACTTGAGCTATTGCCCTTGCCAAGGAGCCCAGGTTTCACAAGAAGACCAGGCACATCAAGCGTCGTTTCAACTCCATCCGTGAAAATGTTCAAGACGGAGACATAGAGATTTGCAAAGTGCACACGGATCTGAATGTCGCAGATCCGCTGACTAAACCTCTCTCGCGTGCAAAACATGATCAACACCAGAACTCTATGGGTGTTCGATTCGTCACAATGTAACTAGATTGGTGACTCTAGTGCAAGTGGGAGACTGTTGGAAATATGCCCTAGAGGCAATAATAAAAGTATTATTATATTTCAATGTTTATGATAATTGTCTTTTGTTCATGCTATAACTGTATTATCCGGAAATCGTAATACACGTGTGAATACTTAGACCACAATATGTCCCTGGTGAGCCTCTAGTTGACTAGCTCGTTGTGATCAACAGATAGTCATGGTTTCCTGACTATGGACATTGGATGTCGTTGATAACGGGATCACATCATTAGGAGAATGATGTGATGGACAAGACCCAATCCTAAGCATAGCATAAAAGATCGTGTAGTTCGTTTTGCTAGAGCTTTGCCAATGTCAAGTATCTCTTCCTTCGACCATGAGATCGTGTAACTCCCGGATACCGTAAGAGTGCCTTGGGTGTATCAAACGTAACAACGTAACTGGGTGACTATAAAGGTGCATTACAGGTATCTCCGAAAGTATCTGTTGGGTTGACACGGATCGAGACTGGGATTTGTCACTCCGTATGACGGAGAGGTATCTCTGGGCCCACTCGGTAATGCATCATCATAATGAGCTCAATGTGACCAAGGTGTTGGACACGGGATCATGCATTACGGTACGAGTAAAGTGACTTGCCGGTAACGAGATTGAACAAGGTATTGGGATACCGACGATCGAGTCTCGGGCAAGTAACGTATCGATTGACAAAGGGAATTGTATACAGGGTTTGATCGAACCCTCGACATCGTGGTTCATCCGATGACAACATCGAGGAGCATGTGGGAGCCATCATGGGTATCCAGATCCCGCTGTTGGTTATTGACCTGAGAGCGTCTTGGTCATGTCTGCATGTCTCCCGAACTCGTAGGGTCTACACACTTAAGGTTCGGTGACGCTAGGGTTATTAGGAAGACTAGTATGTGACTACCGAATGTTGTTCGGAGTCCCGGATGGGATCCCGGACGTCACGAGGAGCTCCGGAAGGGTCCAGAGGTAAAGATTTATATATGGGAAGTTGTCAAACGGGCACCGGGAAGTTTCGGGGTCATACCGGTATTGTACCGGGGCCACCGGAAGGGTTCCGGGGGTCCACCGGGAGGGGCCACCCCTCCCGGGGGACCACATGGGCTGCGTGGGGCAGGGAGCCAGCCCCTGGTGGGCTGGGCGCACCCCCTCCCTTGGGCCCTTGCGCCTAGGGTTGAGGGGGGAACCCTAGAGGGGGCGCCCCCCTTGGCTTGGGGGGCAAGCCACCCTCTCCCCCTCTCCCCTTGGCCGCCGCCCCCCTCTAGATGGGATCTAGAGGGGCCGGCCCCCTTCTCCCTTCCCCCTATAAATAGAGGGGTGAGGGGAGGGCAGCCGCACCACCCTCCAAGGCGCAGCCCTCCCCTCCCCAACACCTCTCCTCCTCCGTTGTGTGCTCGGCGAAGCCCTGTCGGAGTACTGCTTCTCCACCATCACCACGCCGTCGTGCTGCCGGTGGAGCTGTCTTTCTCAACCTCTCCTTCCCCCTTGCTGGATCAAGAAGGAGGAGACGTCTCCCGTCCCGTACGTGTGTTGAACGCGGAGGTGTTGTCCGTTCAGCACTTGGTCATCGGTGATTCGAATCACGTCGAGTACGACTCCATCATCACCTTGCAAGCTTCCGCACGCGATCTACAAGTGGTATGTAGATGCAAACTCACTCCCTCGACTCGTTGCTTAGATGAACTCATAGATGGATCTTGGTGAAACCGTAGGAAAATTTTTAATTTTCTGCAACGTTCCCCAACACTAGAGCACCACCAAGCCCTCTCCCCCTCGGCCAGAAAAAACAGAGCAGTGTGCTCTGCTCTTGCGCGAGGGGGTATATATAGGCACCACCATTGGTCCCGGTTGGTCGCATGAACCGGGACTAAAAGGTTGCCTTTGGTCCCGGTTCATGCCACCAACCGGGACCAATGGTTATGGGCCAGGAGTGAGGCCCATTGGTCCCGGTTCGTCCCACCAACCGGGACCAAAAGGTCCAGATGAACCGAGACCAATGGCCCACGTGGCCCGGCCGGCCCCCGGGGCTCACGAACCGGGTCCAATGCCCCCATTGGTCCCGGTTCTGGATTGAACCGGGACTAATGGGCTGGACCGGCCTGGACCATTGGCCCCTTTCTACTAGTGAAGGTTCTTGGGAGACTACATTATTTTCTGGGTCTTGAGGTTATTCATTCTGACAGTGCCTTGACTCTAACTCATCAGAAGTACTCTCATGATCTATTATGCTATGTAGGTATGTTGTAGTGCAAGACTGCTACGACTCCTATGTCTGCCATAGACAAACTGTCAACCCTTGATGGAGACTTGCTCTCCTATGATGATGGCTCTGAGCACCGCATCATTGTTGGTGGTCTGCAGTACTTGCTCGTTACTCGACCAAACATATCATTTGCAGCTAATCGTGTGTGTCAGTACCACTATGCACTGCGTGATCCTCATTGGTCGGCTGTTAAGCGCATTCTGCGCTATGTTCGTCACACTGGTTCATATGGTCTCCATCTGCAACTTGCGCCCTCTCGTGCGATCTCAGCCTTTTCTGATGCTGATTGGGCTGGTAGTCCTGATGATCGGCGCTCTACGGGGGGACATGCTGTGTTCTTTTGTCCTAACTTGATCACCTGGCAAGCTCGCAAGCAAGCTACAGTGTCTCAGAGTAGTACTGAAGCTGAGTACAAAGCAGTTGCCAATGCCAGAGCTGAGATCATATGGGTGCAGTCATTGCTTAGAGAGATGAAGGTCTGTCAAGCTCAGCCACCTGTTCTTTGGTGTGATAACATCGGTGCTACATATCTTTCATCAAATCCAGTATTTCATGCCCGAACAAAACACATCGATGTTGACTATCATTTTGTGAGGGAACGTGTTGCACAGAAGCTATTTCAGATCAAGTTTGTTTCTACTAAGGATCTGTTTGCTGATATTTTCACTAAACCCTTGCCCTTACCTTCTTTTGAAGGATGCCGACACAATCTTAACCTCCTGAGTGTTTCAGGACACAGTTAAGATTGAGGGAGGGTGTTAGACTAAGTGTTTAGTAGATATACATGTTGTAACATAAACCCGTACCTGTACGTTCCCTCATATAAATACATGCCATCCGTACCTGTCCAGGGTATCGAGCATTGTTTCAAACCCTAGTTTTGTCTAACATGGGTAGACAACCCAACCCGTTTCTTTTGAGGGGGTCATATGGGTTGTGCATCCTGTATAGCCCCTACCCGTAGAGGACTCTAGGCTGATTGCCCGGTCTGCTAGTCCTCTTGGTTGCTCGTTGCCATGGACTGGGGCGGTTTCTTTCATGCAAACTACATATGGGCTTATGTCGGGTTCTAACTGTGGCACAACGTGAGTACAAGGATTTGCAGTCGAGAGGATGCCACATCAGAATATTGGTAGATCTAGAACATAAGTGAAAGGGCACATGATATACCTAGGCTTAACCATCCAAGAGGGTGAAAATGCTACTCCGTACCTTGCTTGTGTTTATATATGGAGAATAACAAGGATCACAATATGAGGGTACTCGCTGATTCAGGTAAATTCGGCGAGTTCTGGAGGTGTTTTTGATGGATAGCGTCAAAAATCTTTAACGTGGTGTAGCCTGATCTAATAGAAAGGAGCAGATCCCCTTCGGCGGATCCATGGTGCGCCTTATGTTGCTTCGGTTATGAAAGACTACTTTCTAGTGGCTGAAAGAGCGCAGGGGTAGGAGTTTGATCAGGTGTTAGTTTACAACATGTATCACCCTTTTCAACATGTTGTTGAGTGTTTTCCTTGGATGAAAAATTTCCTCCGTTGTTTGTGAAACTTCTCCTTGGGTTGTCCAACAGCTTTCTGGAGTACACTGTAATGGCGATGAGTACTAAGCCGCAGATAAATTGACTCATCGTCGATGAATACTACCACAGTAGCCTCTCACATGTAGATCTCTGTGCTCGGGCGTGCTGCCCAGCCCTGCGTGGTGCCTACATTGGCTTCAAGGGCATGATCACGCCACACGTAGGGCTTGATTATAACCTGGGGCATGGTCGTACTCGAAGGGGGTTGTTGATGACTGTTCCACTTGATGGCTTCAAGCGGTGCTTCATTGTCCAACCCAATATTTGCTTGAACTCTTTTGGGGTTTTGTTGCTGTTCCTGGGCACCTTTGTATCTTTCCGTTATTGTTTTGTTTGCATTATTTTATTTTGGACTGTGCTAACCACCAGTCGACTGGTGGTTAGCAACAGATCCGCACAATCGCTTCTCCCGCTCCCCGCTTCGTTCCCCTCCCTTCTCTCCCGTTTTTTTTCTGGCGTGGTAAAAAGATGTACATAGTGGGACTCGAACCCACTACCTACGGTTCACCATAACTGTTCACAACCAACTGAACTAGCTTGAATTATGGCTATAATTTAGGTTGGGTAGTATTTATACCGGACTGTGCTAAACAGATCCGAACGCTTCCGTGCGGTTTTTCTGGCGCACATCCTTCTTTCTCGATCCCATCTCATCGCTTCTCCCGCTTCATTTTATTTCCTAGCGTGGTAGAAAAAACATGGTAAAAAGTGGTAAGAGGTGGGAGTTGAACTCACTACCTCTTGATTCAAGATCGCATGTCATATCCATCGGGTCTAGTTTCAAGTTGTGATTACACAGAATGCCAATAAATATTTGTACTTCTACATACGCGACCAGAAAAACAAGCTGTTTTTCTTTCTTTCTTTTTTATTTACAAAATTTCCTTTCCTTTTGTACATGGCAATCCATGCATCACAGACTTGATAACTCGCGCGCCGCTGTAACCTTTTGACCCTAGGTAAAATGTTGTAATAATACACCTCGATAACTTATCTGTAAAAGAGCATGGTAATTATAAGCCACGAACCTGATAACTCACTCACAAATCTCTGTGGTAACTTTGAAGAAAAAGTGTTGTTGTAACACACACAGATAACTTATCTGGAAAAAGAGCATGATAATTTATTACGCCATGAATCTGATAACTCACGCACAACACACTATGGTAAATTTTCTGACCACATGAATTTTTGTTGTTGTAACAAATCCCAATAATTTCTTTATAAAGAGCATGGTAATATATAAGCCACAAACTTGTTAACTCACTCACAAACACTGCTTAACTTTTTGCACGAGAAAGTTGTTGTAACATACCCCGGTAACTTTTTTGTAAAGAGCATGATAATGTAAACGCACGAACATGATAACTCACGCACACCATGATAACTCACGCACAACAAATATTTTCGCCCAAGTAAAAAGTTACTATGGTGTTTTGTACATAAGTTATCAGAGGTGTGGGCACACAAAAGTTACCGGAGTTACATTTTAAACAACCTTTTTTTTTCTTAGACTAAAGTTATCAGGGTATTTGTACCTAAGTTATCAGGTTTATTGTCGTATATTATCATGCTATTTATACAGAAGTTATTGCGGATGTGTCTTCAACATTTTCTTTCCCGGATAAAAATTACCGTGGTGTTTGGACCTAAGTTATCAGGTAAGCGGTGCGTATATTACCATATTATTTTACACATAAGTAATTGAAGATATGATTTTAAGAAAGAAAAATCCCAGGTCAAAGTTATCACATTGTCTGTGCCCCTAAGTTATCTGGTCTATGGTGCGCATATTTCCATGCTATTTATATTGAAGTCATCAATATGTGTATTTAACCACTGTTTTCTGCCGGGTCAAAAATACCGTGAGTATTACGTACCACTGAAGATGCCGGAGTATATTTAAGCAACTTTTTTCTGGGTCAAAGTTAACATAATATTTGTTCATCAAGTTATGAGATCCATATCTCGCCAAAAACAAGTCGTTTTCGTGGGCCGGACCACTAGCACGCTATAAGGATGTTTGTACAAAAGTTATCATGATTTTTGTATATAAGTGATCAAGTTTGTTATGCGTGAGTTACCATGCTATTTACACATAAATTATTGTCAAACAACACTCCCCCACTGGACCAAAATTATCATGTATACGGTGCTTATATTATCATGCTATTTTCACACGAGTTATCGGGATGTGTTTTAAAATGGTTTTTCACCTGATCGAGGTTTCTACAATATTTGTACGTAAGTTATCAAGGCTGCGGTGAATAAATTATCATGTTAAGACCATGAACTCAGCTCATATCTATGTACAAAGAGTACAAGACTCTAGTCTTATATGTTAAATCGTGAGCTCAACTCACATCTCTAATTTATTTTTGATAAAAATGTATGTTTTGTATATTTTTTGGTAAAAAGTTTGTAAGAAAAACCGAAAACGACAGCAGAATAACACTCGATCAGATCTGTGAGTAGAAAAGTCTACCTCAACATAAAGGTATGAAAAGTACGTAACAAGAATCAAATCACAACATAGAGTTTGCTTAGGTGGTTGCTGCTAGGTTCCTAATACCGCTGGATCTATCAGATCCCAGGTTTGACTCCCCCAGCACTCCTATTTTTTTACCGAAATTAAAAAAAAAGACCGCCCAAAAAAGGCTCGTACGTGCCTATTGCAAACTGACAGTCAGCAGGTATTTAGATTTCTCGTTTTATTTTTGTTATGTGTGTGGTATTGTGTTGCACCGGTTGTTATAAGGGCTTCATTAATTTCAAGCCGGGCGATGGCCTCCTTTATGAAACAGCGTGAAAGTCGAGTCTCTTTGCTCCGATTTAAAGCCCTCATTGGAATGTATCTTTATTGAGCAGCACTCATGGCATCTTATCTTAGCCTTTTTTTTGCTGTTGCGCATCAGCTTTTGAGCCGTCTTTCTGCCTTTTTATTTTGCTGGCCGGGGACTTTTGACTAAAAAGAATTAAATAATAAGCAGCGATGGTGTGCCGCTGCTTTTGACACTATCAAACGAAGTAGCTACAGCTAGGCTAGCTGCTTCCACAGCATGTTGGCCACTGGCATGTATAATAGGCAGGGCGAGGGTGTGCATCACAAGTAATCATCCCTGGTCCATACCACATAGAGAGGAAAGGGCACCATCATGGCCACGCCCAGCTTGCAATACCATTCCCAGCGCCGGTGGCAGTTGCTGCCGCCGGTAATCCTAGTACTCATCCTTTCCGCCGCGGCTGAAGAGCAGCGACCTGGTTGCCGCCGCACGTGCGGCGACATGATCATCCCCTTCCCATTCAGCATCGGCCCCGGCTGCTCTCGCCATGGCTTTGAGGTCTTGTGCAACCACTCCCGCACATTCCTTGTTGGCAATACAACAGAGCCGCTGGAGCTGGAGAGCATATCAGTTGCCACGGGCGAGGCACGAGCATACGCCCCTGTCTCGTACCGATGCAGGTCAAATAACACCAGGACCGTGGTCATAGTCTCTTATATTTGCTTCTTCCAGAAGCCCTTCACCGTCTCCTTGACAGGTAATATTCTTGTGGGTGTCGGCTATAGAGCCGAGCCTCAACTGACATACGGTCGTACGGGGGAGGAAATCTCTTGCCTTGCATATGATAGGCACATCCAGACGGCGAGGAACGGGGCAGGGCTGCTGCGAGGCCACCCTCCCACTCAACACCCACTTCAATAACTTCGGCTTGCAGCTCAAGCACGAGATACCCAACAGCTCAAGCACGAGGCAAACCAACTCGTCGTGCTCCTACGGCATGCTCGTGGAGAGGTCATGGTACAACTTCTCTACGCTCGACATGTACGGCAACATGACGCTTCTCAAAAGGTTCCCCCGGGGCGTTCCCCTCGTGCTAGATTTCGACGCCGGGAACACTTCATGTCCATCGGAATGGACTCCACCGCCTCCCGACTATGCCTGCGTCAGCGGCAACAGCTCTTGCGCCAATACAACAAATTCGCGTACCGCTGGCTATATCTGCAAGTGCTGGGACAACTACGATGGCAACCCTTACGTCCCGAACGGATGCCAAGGTACATACATACATACATACATACATACACACGTGCTTATTATAAATTGTCCCTACCAATTCTTCTAACTCCCCCTAGTGTTGATTCTTCAGACATTGATGAATGCAAGCATCCTGAAGTGTATCCCTGCTCAAGTGGTGGGATCTGCAAAAACACGCTGGGGGGCTATGATTGTCCATGCAAATTTGGAATGAAAGGCCATGGCAAAACAGGAACATGCAAATCTGTATTCACCCCAGCGGCAAAGGCGACAGTGGGTAAGCTACTAATGCACTGCACTCTTAGGCATTGTTTGGATAGCGATAATTAGCCATGAGTTTTCGTAAAATCAGTTTGACTAGTTTTTTTGTGAATATTCGGTGTCAGTTTACGAGCAATCATGTCTGGAGTTAGAGAAGTTAAAGCTCGCTTCTCTAGTTTCTTGTTTGGATTTTGATCTCTCTCATGAGATGAGGAAGGAGTAGGCTGAGAGAAAAGAGTAGGACGTCCGTGAGTCAATTAGGATCCAGTATTGCCAAACGCGTTTACAAAAAAACCACTAATTCTAGTTTTTCCATAACCATGAAATTCTGGGATTATGAGAACCATGTTTTCTATATCCATGCATTTGTTGGAACAGCCAAACAAGATTTTATTCGGTTAGACAATTTTTCTAATTTGTAGGGGTCGCGTTTTGTATATAATATCTATCCAAACAACCACTTAGTTTTTTTTCTTCTTGTTTTTCTCTTTGGAAAGGCTTTTGGAGTACCAAGAAAATGAGTACACATCACACTGTGGGTCTAGGCACCAGGCAAACGGTTGGTCTGCAATCTGCAGTCCAAACTAAATATTTGCCTTCAATCATATGAATCTTCAAGGAGGAACCTGCTTCCATAAATATGACAATATAAATCATCAAAAAGAAACACCTGTGCAACGCCAAAAAAACTAGATTCCTTTGTAAAAAAAGCATTGAAATATGTATCCCATGCAAAAATAATAATAATACACGTGTCCCGAGCAGACAAAAGATTTCCAGAATAAACCAAAAAAAATTGTATATGAAAACTAAAAAAGAGTGGGCCCGCATCCTTCTTTTTCGACCGACAGCCCATGCCAGCTTTAGCAGCTCGTGATAAAGAAGCAAATAAAAAAAGGAGCAGCGGCAACGCATGCAGCGCATGGCCTAGTGAAAGTAAAAGGCTGACAGTGGCAGCTCGCAGCGCATTAATCGAGTAGCTAGATCTACATCTCCACAGTGAGGGCTCCTCAGGCTTGGAGAAAATCAAAACGTAGGAATTAGAACTAGTATAAAAATTTGATAGGATGATACTTGCCATCGTAGGCAATTGGCTTGTCTTGTTTCTACGTATAAACGAGCTTTGAGTGTATGCACAGTTTCTTTTCAAAACACAGGAAACGAATAGTATTCCTAGGAAATTTCTACACGCGTTTCCTACAAACCAAATGCATACATAGAAAAAAATTCTCTGGAATCCTTGTTCCTATGTTTTTCCTATAAAAATCCTCCAAACCGAATGAGGCCTAAAGGTTCTAAACTACGTACGCCCTAAGATTCCAAATAAGTAGATGTTTACATTCGAAATATGTCAAAAAATGTGTATTTCTATCTTCTCAATGCATTTTAATGTAGAAAAAACTAATACTCTCTCATCAGATAGAAATCAAGACTAATAATATTCAACACATGTTCTCCTCACTTTCTACAGTCATTTAGCTCATTGGAGGTTGGGTAATTAAAAAAAGATGGTTTGCACTTTCCCAATGTATTTTTTATTTCACTTCATAATCTATTTTAAAATTTCTATCTATCTATTTATTTGAGGATGGAAGGAGTAGGTGAGGTGCCAAGTGCATTAGGCTGGTCATAATGGGAGTATCATATCTAGTATCATGCTTGTCAACTAGGCAATTTCATTGTGTTGGCATAGAATTAAATGAAGAAAGAGAGGGTTGAGTATCATATAATGATATGGGATCATAATACATGCTATGCTACTATGTGTCATGCATGGTAATAAATAAAATACTACATGATGCTGTGTATTAGGGAGGTAGTATCATATAGTAGTATTACCTCCGTTTCAGTTTACAAGTCCTACGCGTATACCTAGGTTGCCAATTTTATCACCCTAATATAAACTATATAACACAAAAGTTATACCTTTTGAAAGTAGAAACTCCAAAGTTTATGTTGGTATATTTTTTATAATATATGACTTGTATTAGGTTGGTCAAATTGACGACCTAAGGGTACGCGCACGCCCTATAAACTGAGAGAGAGGTAGTATGATACGCATGATACTAGTATACGATACTCCTCATTACGACTGGCCTCAAAAGGCTTAGCAACAAAAGTTCCAAATGTATAGTTGCTTAGCTTCTTGTTGTTAAGTTTTTTCATTTAATTGTTTAGCAACTAAAGTCCCCATTCATTGGTTAAGCTTCTTGCATTTAAGGTTTTGCATGGTCTGAGTGCTTAGTGTTGGTTCTTCCTGGGGTCACCAGAGTGAACTATATTCTCATTCATTACTTTGTCACCACTAGTAGAAAACAGGGCATTTGTCCCGGTTCGTAAGGGCCTTTAGTCCCGGTTCATGAACCGGGACTAATGGGTCGTTACTAATACCTCCCCCCTTTAGTCCCGGTTCTTACACGAACCGGGACAGATGGGCATCCACGTGGCCGCTGCCGGTAGCCCAGGCAGGGGGGCCTTTGGTCCCGGTTTATGACATAAATCGGGACCAAAAGGCTTCCACGCGTCAGCAGCTGGCTGGAGCTGAGGTTTTTTTTTTAAAAAAAAAAGTGGCTGGTTTAGGGGTTTATGGGGTTATTTTTAGGTTGTTATTAGCTAACTAATAGAGAGAAGTGTCCTCTCTTATATCTTCGTCCTTGGTTTACCAACGCTACTACTATGTTCATTTCACCCGCAAATATATAATAACTCATGCATGCTCGCATCATACATCATCATATATAATAACAAGTCCTACTAATCATGCATCATCATACAACTTCTACTCGTTATTAATAATAAGTCATACGATCATCATCCTCATAGTCATCGAACCCAACCCTACATAATTGTTCTTAGGACATGATCATCAGTATCAGGTAGTACCTAAACACCCTTAAGGTAAAATAGCATAAAATAATATAGACCCTGACTCTCCATTATGAAGAATGGAGATCATCCTGTCTCCAATTCTTGCGCTTCGCTTCCTTTTGCTTCCAAGAAGCTCCTTACGACTGTCCATACATTTTTTCCATTCTTTGATTGTCATGTCTCCACTTCTTTTAGAAATCCGGTATGGACAGTTGAGATTCGTAGGATGACCTGGATATATGTTCAAAACATGAAGGCTGCCATTCTAATACATCAAATGAGGCACACAATCCTCTGGGATTCTCTGTTGAAAAACATAGTAATAACTTCGTAGTTAGCAATGATGTACTAGTTTTAGAAGTATGCAAAAAGATGCACGGATGTCGTAATAGTAAAAAATCTTATCAGGGTATCTCCATGGTAGTTACCGTAGTTCAACACGTGCACTAGTGGCACGTATTGACCATAATGTTGAGTAGTTCGATTGTAGATATTGTAATTCTCAAGATCAGTACAAAATGCGATCATATGATTTTTCTCCTTATAAGTTAATTCGGAGCCATCGGTGTAGTGGGTTTTGTCTACCATCTTCCGCACATTCTTTGAACAATCAAAATAAGCTGTCAATGGAAATAAGTTGTCAACTATTTTGAAATAAACAATATAAAATTGGAGAAATTGGAGGTGTATCCATCAGGACCCAAATCTCCATATTGTCTTGCTCGATTGTAGGATCACCAAGATCCATGGTGACAAGCATACCCTCATCAAAACCATACATCTTGCAAAGTGCTTCCCAATTTTTGCAACCAAAATGGGTTACACTCTCAGCATTGTACAACTTTACTAGAAAATCCACACCATGATGGGTCCTTAGGAGAATTTTTTGGTTTCCATACTTTCATGGTCTTCAAAACCCATACTCTCCAAGACATAGCGTCTTGCATAGCATGGGATAAGCTAGTCGAATTGGAAAAGATGAAAAATACACGTTAAAATAGTTGAAGTCATGCCTAATTACCAAAAAAACTATCGTCGTCATTGCGTACCGTATGAACATCGAAGGTCTCCTCGAGCTTAATGCTGAAGCGCCGATCTTCGTCCAGCTAAATGAACCTGTCGCACATATCTCGGTCATCGTGGCACCAGTCGCACTCCCCCGGGCGGTTTTCGTCGTCCGAGTACGACATTTCCGGCCTATGTTCATAATATGAGCATTCAATAAAGTAGTTCCGGGAATGAAGGAGAAGCTACCCCCACGATTTTAGCATTCAAAGTAGGATTTCTTTTCCAATATGAGCATTCAATAAGCAAAACCAAATCATAAAATAAAGTATTCAAATTAGCATGCATGCATTCAATTATAAGCAAAAGTACATCATCTCTTGTGTCCGTACATCATCGAATTTTATCACTAATACTCCTCGAATACTATCATACATATAGCATCACTAATACAGTTAGAACCGTAGCGCCCGAAGGGTATCGTCGTGGGTGGTGGACACCCAAAGATAAGGAACCATCACAGGATCATAGCTCCAGTGAGATCCCTGAAGAACCTGCCAGGTATTGTCTTACCTGCCCTCCAATGCAACCATGTAGCGACGGACATGCTCGTCCTCCTCGCGTACACGGTGACGTACCACCTCCGCGGTGTCCGAAAGTCTCAGCACTATCACTGGTCCACGCGACCGCCACAAACAAGGATCGGGTCAACAACGGGCTGCCTCCTCACCAACCTACGTCCCTTGGAAGGTAGTACCACCCAATACCAGCCCGGCGGAGCCCAGTCCCGAACATGGCCCTGATCAAGCAGGCCTCCACCGCCGAGTCGACGTCGACGAGGATGCGGGATAGGCATAGCCCGACGTCGATGCGGGAACTAGTTCTATATATAGTTAAATAAAGTAGTTTTATTAATTAAATCAACTAGTTCAACTACTAAGCACTTACTATAAATAAATAAAGTAGTACTTACGAAAAACAAACTACTTCTGTATATAGTAAAATAAAGTAGTTTATTAAATCAACTATAGCTAGTTCAACTATATATGAAGCACTTACTATGAATTATCATAAAGTAGTACTTACTAAAAATAAACTAGTTTAACTATATTTCTATTATTTTTCTAACTAATTATATTAAACACTTTCTCTTCTTATTTTTTTATTTTTCCTCTATTCTAAATATGAACATATTCATAAATGACTTCTATCATTCACAATTTTCCTATACATACACAATAAATTGACAAAGAAAATACAATGAACAAAAAAATCATTAAATTCTATGAACAAAATTACAACATAAAAAAATCATAAAAATTCTATGAACAGAAAAAAATCATAAATATTCTATGAACAAAAAAAAAGTCATAAAAATTTGACATATTCGATCTTTGCATATATATGAACATACAAACATGCATATATATGAACATACAAACATCTTTGCATAAAAAATCTATTAACAAAGAAAAATCTAACACAATATGAACAAATTAATTACACAATATGAAAAAAAATCTGACAGAAAAAACTATGGACTACACATCTAAATTACTACACATCTAACAAAAAAATCTACGAAACTACAAAAAAATCTAACAAAAAAAATTACTACACATCTAAATTAGTTGCTCACGGCAACGGTGTCGGGGACGGGGACGACGACGGCGAGGTGCGGCGCGGGGCGAGGTGGCGCGGCGACGGTCGACGGTGAGGCGGCGGTGCGGCGCGGGCAGGGGCGGGGCGGCGACGTGCAAGGGCCGGCGGGGCACGGGGCGCGTGGCGGGGGGCGGCGACAGCGTCGGGGTGGCGCGGGACGGCGCGGGGCGACGACGGCGACGGCGAGGCGGATACGGGCAGCCTGGCGGCGTCGGGGCGGGGAAGAAAAAACTGAACGAAATTTTGACGAGTGCTAGTTATATAGCCAGAGCATTGGTCCCGGTTCGTGAGACCAACCGGGACCAATGCACCCCTTTAGTCCCAGTTGGTGGCACCAACCGGAACCAAAGGCCTCTTTTCAGCAGCCCAAAGGGCGGGAAACGGAGGCCTTTAGTCCCGGTTGGTGCCACCAACCGGGACTAAAGTTGGGCATTTGACTCGGTTCTGGACACCAACCGGGACCAATGCCCCCTTTAGTCCTGGTTCTAGCCACCAACCGGGACCAAAGGTCGTGTGCTAGAACTGAAGCGGTGCGGTGCTATGTTTAGTCCCATCTCGCTAGCCGAGAGGGGCTTGGAGTGGTTTATAAGCCCTGTGGAACCAACCACTTCGAGCTCCTCTCTACTGCAGGCTTACGGGCCTAAAATCCCTCTATGTGCTTGTGGGCCTATTAGGCCTACTGCGGGCCTGCATCCTAACCCTAGTAATGGGTTTCTAGTCGGATGCAGGCCGTGGTGGCCCTGTAGGTGGCACTTTTTTTAATTTTTCCCAGTTTTTTTGCTTTCTTTTTTGTTTCTAATTACTTATTTATTTTATTTTATGATAATTCTTTTTGCTATTAAAGTTTGTAACAAAATTCTAATTACTTATTTATTTTCTTTTATGATAATTCTTTTTACTTTTAATGTTTTGAACAGAATTCTAATTACTTATTTATTTTCTTTTATGATAATTCTTTTTGCTATTAAAGTTTGTAACAAAATTCTAATTACTTATTTATTTTCTTTTATGATAATTCTTTTTGCTTTTAATGTTTTGAACAGAATTCTAATTACTTATTTATTTTCTTTTATGATAATTCTTTTTGCTATTAAAGTTTGTAACAAAATTCTATATAATTTTAGTTTCAATAATACTAGACGTTTATAAAAGCTTTTTAGTTGATTCCTTTGGTACCAGTTCTAAGGCTGTTACAAAGGCATTTTATTTGCTACAGGTTTTAAGGCTGGTGCCCCACGAGCACCTTTTAGTACCGGTTCGTGGCATGAACCGGTAAAAGATTTTTTTAGTTGATTCTTCCTGCAACTGTTTTTTAGTCCCACCTCGCCAAGCGAGAGGCACTCACAGCGGTTTATAAGCCCTGAGTGCAGAGACGATGAAGAAGAGGCTCAATGCTCACCTGCACGTTGCTTAGCTTCAAACCTTGAGGAATAGGGTAGACTGCACGGAGCTATGTGGAGTGCAATTTACACTATTCCGAAAGGCTTGAAGCTAATTAACGAGCATTGCACCTCTTTTTTATTTTTAATATAGCAGAAAAGAATAAAAAACTATATAAAAAACTACTCAGAAATAAATAGAAGAAAAAATAGTTGTGATTAACTTTACTAAAAAAATGAGCATAGATGCGCTTATAGAGAGAATTCAACCTAAATTCAAAATAAATTTCTACTAACTTCAGAGAAATTTAGTATGAATTTAGGTCAAATTCCCTGTATAAGGGCACCTATTTTCACTTTGAGAGGAGCTCAACAAGGCAGAGAGGGAGGGGCTTATAAACCGGTGTGAGCGCCCTTCGGTTGGCGAGGTGGGACTAAACTCTGACCGCAACGAGGACCAACCCTTTAGTCCCAGTTGGTGGCGTGAACCGGGACTAAAGGGCAGCCTTTGGTCCCGGTTCATGCCACCAACCGGGACCAATGATGGTGGGCCAGGAGCGAGGCCCATTAGTCCCGGTTCGTCTCACCAACCGGGACCAAAAGGTCCAGACGAATCGGGACCAATGGCCCACGTGGCCCGGCCGGCCCCCGGGGCTCACGAACCGGGTCCAATGCCCCCATGGGTCCCGATTCTGGACTGAACTGGGACTAATGGGCTGGCCCGGCCTGGACCATTGCCCCCTTTTCTACTAGTGCACGTCAATTTTTTGCCTATGTGGGATGCTTAGTATTTGCACATCGTGGAGCACTGGGAAGGGCCTAAATATACTATTGGTACAGGTGAAGGTAAAAAGAGCAGGAGCAACCACTATTTACAACAGAGTGGCCATGAATTATTGACTTCTCCGTACTTGCTGGTTTAATTCTACCAGTTACTATGTTGTTTTATAAAGCTTGCCAGCCATTTTAAAAACTAGTTGCTATGGTGTTGTAATGCACTTGTGAGTTCAATTCTACCCAGGTAGTTGCCATGCTGTTTCATAAAACTTGTCACTCATTTTTTTCATTTCAAAAATGACATGCCGCGTGGTACTTGTCTATTTTACTGTAGCCAGCTGCCATGTAATCTCTTAACACTTGTCAGTTATTGTAAACTCTAGTTGTCATGATGTTTTGTTAGTCTTGTCAGTTTAATTCTATCCAGTTTCCATTTTTTTATAAAGCTTGTCCTTTTTATAAAAACTAGTGATCAAGTTTTTTAAATTACTTAGTTGTCAAATTATATGTTTTATTTTTTTGACTATGTTATATGTATTTAGTTGTCTGATAAAAGGATCAGTTCTCAAAAAATTAGGGACAAAAAAAGTAGTTCTAGTTGCCATATCAAATCTTAAGGGGGATAACACATTTAAAATAATAGTTGTAGTTGCCATCGGTCAGTAACAAATTTCTTTCTTGTAGGTGCAGTTAGATCAACCTATCCAATTCAATGCCCCAATTACTCTCTAGTTTTCCAAAGCTAGCTGCAGTATCCTTAGGTCCGCATCCTCCATAAAAGAATCAAACATGCCCTTAGCAGCTGCTTCACCTGACCCATGGCCTCTGCCATGATTTGCTCTACCACCATGACTGCCTAGGTTGTACCTTGCCTTCTAGTTGGTACAGACACGTGTAGGAGGGTCAACATATAAGTAGTCACCATATTTCATACCCGTCTTTTCAAACACACCAATACAACACTCTTTATGATCATGTTCGATGATGCTACAACCATTACTGAACAAGACATGGTTTTTGTACCTGATCACGTAAACATGACAGACTTTAGCTTTCACAATACTCAAATTTTTCCAAGGGCTTCCGGAAATCGTGCTTAACTCACACCTGGATGTGAGCGCCCTGGTGTTTCGAGTGGTCCTCACCTCTAGCACTCCACCCACATTCTTTAGTAGATTTTCAATCAAACCCTTCCTGTAGTAGCCATATGGTAGTTGTGGATTTTTAACCAGGTGGGAATATGAACAATCTCTATCGCTTCTGCTTTTATGAATTCATCATACGGGCGCAGTAGCACAGCCCAATGGTGGAAGAGCCAGGGCCCTTGCACCATGATTCATTCCCAGTTACTCAGACAGAGGAATTCTACCACGAAGTGGTTGGCACCGATCAGCAAGAAACGCGTGGTCTGAGTGAGGTTAGACGCGGCCCTCATGTTTCAAAAAAGTGCCCCTTGAATGAAGTTCTTAAGTAAGAACCCTAGCCACCAGCAGACCCCCTCCTAGAGATTTGATCATCCTCTTCAAAGATTACACCATCAAATTCCTCATCATGTAGCTCCAACTAGTCAAAACAATTTACTGGATCACCATGAGAAACCCCCCACAATCCAATATTGGTGGAGGACTGCACGTCTGATGTGGTTGACATTGGGACCGGATGACTGGGGGCGCAACCTTGGATTAGAAGGATAGCAGCCAAAGCGATCAGATGTGAGGCAGTGATGAGATCACCAGACAGACTAGAGTCTACGGTGGGGGCTCACTGAGAGAAAACAAACCCTAGCCACGCGGAACGTTAGCTAGTGCTAACATGCATATGATATAGGAAATGTGTTTACATATCTTTGTGGATACGGGCTGCATGTAAAGTTGTTTAAGAGGATTTCAGTCACTCAGTTCTAGCGCTTAATTTCTATTAATGTCGTGAATGTGATTTTTTTTTCTGCTACTCCTTTTCTGGTAGATATGTAATTGCGATTTTTTTGTATAAACTAACTTTGTGTCTTGTCCATCTAGGTGCAATAGGTGGTACTCTTATCATGGTGGTTCTATTTCTTGTTATTCTTCACAAAGAAAAAAAGAAGACAAAAGATTTTTTCACAAAGAATGGTGGTCCTATATTAGAGAAGGCAAATGTCATTAAACTTTTCAAAAAGGAGGAGCTCAAGCCAATTTTAAAGAATAACAACTTAATTGGAAAAGGTGGCTTTGGTGAAGTTTACAAGGGCCTTCTAGACAATAAATTAGTTGCAATCAAGAAGCCAATTAATGGTACTGTGCTAGAGAATGAACAATTTGCTAATGAAGTCATCATCCAATCTCAAGTCATCCACAAGAATATTGTTAGGCTCATTGGTTGTTGCCTCGAAGTTGACGCCCCCATGCTGGTCTACGAGTTTATATCCCAGGGTAGCCTCCACGACATTCTTCACAACAACAACAACAATACCAAGGAGGCTCTAAACTTGGATGCACGTTTAAGTATCATTGCACAATCAGCGGATGGTCTAGCTTATATGCACTCAAAAGCAAATATTAGAATTCTTCACGGTGATGTCAAACCAGCAAATATACTCTTGGATGATGACTTTGTACCCAAGATTTCAGACTTCGGCATATCTAGGTTGATTGTGAGAGATAAGGAACACACTGGGTCAGTCATCGGCGACCTGAATTATATGGATCCAGTATATTTGCAAGAAGGCCTACTCACCGAAAAAAGTGATGTCTACAGTTTTGGAGTTGTGATCCTTGAGGTTATTAGCAGCAGGAGGGCCCTACATTCTGAGAATAACAGCTTGGTAAAGAGCTTTGTTGAAGCCCATATGAAACATAGAAAAGCGACCGAGCTTTTCGACAAAGAAATTGCAATAACAAAAGATTTGGAGCTTCTTGACAGTCTAGCATGTATGGCCATGGAATGCCTTAGCCTTGATGTGGATCAACGACCAACCATGATGGAGGTAGCTGAACGACTACACATACTGAGTCGGTCTCGTAAGGCGCAAGATGTTTGTCAATAAGTTATCTTTGACAAATCTTAAAACAGGAGCACTGGAGAGGCCTCTTTGGTTACAAGAAAATAATTTTACCGTGTTTTGCATGGTGGCCGAATGCTCCTAGGCTGCATTTGTAACTGTGTTTCTACTGTTGTGTAACCGTATGTCAAAGCACTACATTTTTACCAAATTGGTAACCGTGTTATAAATAATACATTGTGTTTGCTTGCAGTGCGCACTTTACAGTTTATATGAAACACCTTCGCATCCTTTCCTACTCGATTTCTCTCGCTTCGAGCATTCTGCATCGATGGTAGCTCAGCTCATCGTCATCTTAAAAAGGATATAATCATATTCAAGTAGTACCGAACATACTCCTAACTCGTTGCTACTCAAATGTTCAATTGCAGACTTCCAAATGAATGACTCAAATGTTACAGAGAAAACAAATATGCCGAACATAGCCAATGTGTTTGAGCTGTCACACACATCCGCAACCATCTACACAGATCATTTTTACATTAGAACATTTATTAAAGCAACAGTGATTTGCTTACTTTTGGCCTCCCGGAAGGTCACAGATGCATTGCCAGCATACCAGCGCCACCCAAGAGGAATATTGCAGCAGGGACAATACAACCACACAACACAGTGTAGCAATTAAGACCATGCAACTTTTACTTGGCAACCAAACCAAGAAGAATATTGCAATAGGGCCATCTTCATGAGCTTGCTATGGTCACTTGCAGCTGTCCTGATGACCGTCATCGTGAGTGCTGGCATTGCTTGATTTGAAAGCATGGTTCAGCAATGGCGGCTCACTAGCCCCCTGGAGCAGCTGGCAAGGCGTAGGTGGTGGCGCTGAGATTGAATGCTAGGGCTCTCACCCGAGCACTATCCTCGACCTCACGTTCCTAAGGGCATCTCCAGCCGTTGGCCCCCCAGGAGGGGCAAAAAATCGCCCCCTGGGGGCGCACCGGCGCTAAACCGCGCACTGGGGGCGTGATGCCCCCCAGTCGCGGCGCCCACGGGTCGAGTAAAAATGGCAAACACGGCGCAAAATGACTCAAATTTAACGCAAACACGGCGAGTTCGTCCAAACTTAAACATATTTTACAAAAAAAAATTGCCGCGGGCTACTCCCGCCGTCTCCCTCGCCGCCCACCTCGCCGCCCGCCCACGCGGTTCTACATGCCGAGGAGGCTGTAGAACCGTGTGTAGTTGCCGTCGTCATCGTCGTCGTCGTCTTCGTCGTCGTCGCCGCCGCCCCCGTCAAAGCCTCCGCCGTCCCTGCTGCACCCCTCCCCCGGTTGGCGCGGCAGCGGGTTGGAAGGTCCGGGGGCGTCGTCGTCGTCGCTGTCGAGGATGACAACGCCGTGCTCGTCCTGACGCCCACGCTTGCGGGCCGCGATCTCCTCCAGGGCCCGGCACTGCAGGACCGTCTCGTTGCGGAGGTAGTCGTCCCGCGCCCACTGCAGGGCGTCCTCGTCGGAGTAGCCGCGCCGGGCTATCTCCTCGTACTCCGCGGGGAGGACGGGCTCCGGCTTCGGCTCGACGAGGACGAAACGGCCGGTGGGTGGCGACGTGTTGGCGCCGATACGGACGCCGGAGCTGCGGGTGCGCGCGGCCACCGGCGTGTCCTCGGGCTCCGGCTTGACGGGGCAGAGGCAGGGCGAGCCGCCGGACGAAGAGGAGGACCCCCCGGTCTCCAAGCGCCTCGGGGTCCAGGAGCTTTCCCGGCGGCGTGAAAAGGAAGGGGGAGCGGGGTAGTCGAGGCGCGGCGTGTTGCCGCCCTCGATGTACTCGAGGACGGCCTCCAACGTGCGCCCTGGCACGCCCCACCATCGATGCCGGCCGGCGGAGTTTTGCCTGCCGGAGGGCACGACGCCTTTGGTGGCCTCGAGCTGCTCGGCGTGCCGGTGGCGGAAGTACGGCTCCCACAGCGGGCTGTCGGGGACGTACCGCGGCCCCTCCCTCGCCGCACGCGGCAGGTTCGAGCGGATGCGCGCGATCTCCGCACGCCGCGCAGCGCCGGTGGGTATCGGGGCCACCGGTACGCCGCCTGCGCTGATCCTCCACGCCCCGGGCACCCACATGTCCGGCGGGACCGGGTACTCGGCCTCATAAAGGAGGCGAGCCTCGTCTTCATGGAGATGGCGGCGGCCGAAGCCGTTCGCCGCCGCGCCGTCGCCTGGGAAGCGCTCGGCCATTGGTTTTGAGCTGGAGACGGCGAAAGGAGGAGAGGAGAGGGAGGAACGACAGCGGCGGGGAAGTGTGAGACGGCCGAGTGTGCCGGGGAGTGGCATATATAGGCCGAGGCGCCGCCCACACGCGTGGCACCGTGCGTACGCGTGGCGGGCGAGGCGAGGGCGAGGGACGCGCATCATCCGGCCTTCACTGCGCCGCCCGTGAAGCATCAATGGCGCAGGCTGACCGGCGCGGCAGCGCGGCAGCTTTGGCATTGATTCGCCGCGGGAAACGAGGCGATGAGGACGACGAAGGGCCGAGAAGTAATCCGTGTCGCTGACGCATCGGGCCCGCGGTTTCTTCGCGCCAAAAAAGTTTGCCCGGCGCCCCCGAGCGCCCCCCCCAGCGCGCCGGGTTCGGGCTGGGTCCGCCGGCGCTGTTTTCGGCCCAAGCCGGCGAAAATCGGGCTCCTGGGGGCACGACTGGGCCGTTTTTTCGGCGCCGGCGCGAAAAAAATCCCTGGGGAGGCCTTCTTGGGGGCGCGGCTGAAGATGCCCTAAGGATGCTGCATGTCCCAAAAGAGAAACTGGTTCCACGGGGAGATTCCAGCGAGCATTCACGCTTCTTGTCCAACACCTGCAGACAGTCCATACGACTCCTTGTCCAACACACTCTGAACCTGACGTCCAAAAGAGAAACATGGAGTATTATATTTTCAAATGGTAGAATGGGCAATGGGCACTTATTACGCAACTAGTCAATTAATAAAAATGGTTGTATGCATCACAGATGCAGAGGCCGGGAGTTTAACCTCCTTTAAAAAAAATTAAAAAAATTACACAACTAGTCAATGTTGTGGTGTTATTTGTGGAAAATGTTCCCACAGTCCAAGAATTGATATCTTAATTCTTCTTAATAAGAAACTATTTGTGGAATTACAAAATACTTAGTGCGAAATGTGCACATATTACGCAGCCAGTCAAAGTTGGTATATAGCCACTTAGTGTGTGCGCCCATGACAGAAAGCGTGCAAAAAGTCAAGACACCAACTAATAAGAGAAAAAGGATCCCACCAAGCAATAATACTCCATTGTTAACGTGTCTAAAGGTTCTGCCAGTGAGTGGGTTACAGCAAGCCCATTTCGGTGGTCGCTGCAAATTCAGTTTCCCTACAGAAATAATGGAAGTGCTCAAAAGTAGTCAAAGATGACAAAAGTATAAATCATGACTTGGAAGCCACAAGCTTGGCGGGCAAACCCCGGCTAACTTCGGCGAGACGCTCACGTCCCTGGCAGTGATGTCGCTAAGCAACAATAGCTTCACAGGACCCATCCCGGCATCACTTGCCAATCATTCCTATCTACAAAACCTTAGTCTCGCCCATGACCAACTTGTGGGCTCAATCGGTCAATCCCCTCAGGTCTCGGAAGCATCCAGGGCATGCAAGATTTCAATCTCTTCGACAATATCTTGACTGGTATGCTCCCAGCCTCTCTATAGAACTGGCCATCGATGGAGTTCTTTGTTGTAGGGTTAAATATGTTGTATGGAAGCATTCCGAATGATATCGGAAGCAAGTTCCTCAAGTTTGAAGCTCTTAACTTGGACAGTAATCACTTCACACGAACCATCCCTTCTTCAATATCCAACATATCTTTCCTCAATTATCTTGACCTCGGCAACAATAGATTTAGTGGGTACATTCCTCCCACATTGGGGAAGCTGGGAGCCCTCCAAATTGTGGACTTGGCTTACAGTAATCTTGAAACAAATGAAAACAAGGGGTGGGAATTCATCACTCTTTTGGCAAACTGCACCCAATTGCGGCGATTACAACTAGGGGGCGACTCTTTTGGAGGAAAATTACCTGCATCAGTGGTCAACCTCTCGAGAACTCCCCAGTACTTATTCATAGCAGACAATAGAGTCTATGGGAGTATTCCTGTCGCTTGTTAGTTTGCTTTTAGTTTGAGGTTTAACAAATAAAACGGCGAGAGCATGAGCTTGTTCATGCCTTGACCGAATCTGTCGTAGCAGCTAGGTAGTGTAGGCGACCATGCGCGCTTGGTGGGATGGCACGAACCAAAAACGCCCGTGGTGGCATCGTGGGCGTGGCGAGTGGCTGTGGGATGGCGCGGCCGAATAGCTCGGGCACGACCCCTTCTCTCGTAGATTCAAATTTTGTTTTGCTGTTAATAAAAGGAAATGACTGAAAACGCTGCAAGTTTAACGCAGCACAAGACTCTCTCGAGTCTCTCTCTGAAGTTTCTGACTAACATTGGCATCAGAGCCTCGTTTGAAGGATCCGGCAAGTCCGCCATGACCGGCGGCGAGAAGACTAGAGAGAACAGGGACAAGGCGCAAGGAGGAGCTGCGTCAAGATCCCCGGCGCGCACGCCATCGTGCGCGCCCTCACCTCCACCAGAGCGCGGACGAAGCCTGGTGCGCAGAGGCGGCAACGAGATTGTTGTCCACGAGCACGTGATCCGGGAGAGCCACGGCGGCGGCAACATCATCTACCCCACGCTCACGTCCACGAACTACATCGAGTGGGCGTTGGTTATGAAGATGAACCTACGCACTGTGAGGCCGTCTCCGGCATGGGTGAGCCGGGTGACCGCAAGGACATGGCGGCGCTGCTTCGTGCGGTGCCACCAGAGATGGTGCCAGTCCTAGCCGTGCATGCGAGGCGACGGCACAACGGCTGTGCAAGGAGTTCGAGCAGATCGCGTTCAAGGACGGCGAAACGCTCGACGCATTAGGCATGCGCATCACCAACCTCGCCAACACCCTGCGATCTCTTGGGGACGTGATAGACGAGGTAAAGATAGTTCAGAAGTTTCTTCGTGAAGTGCCATCGCAGTACACCCAGATCGCCTATTCGATAAAGACGCTCCTTGACCTCAACAGCATGTTCGTCGAGGAGCTGATCGGCCGGCTGCGGTCGACCGCGGAGAGGTGCGCGATCGGGACCACTGATGGGACCGGCTCCCAGTTGCTGTTCATGGAGGAGCAGTGGCTGGCACGAGCGAAGAAGAAGGAGCAGGGACAAGGATCCGGCTCCAACGGCGGCGGTGGCAAGGGGAACGACCGCGGCAAGCAGGGAGCCATGCCAACCATGGGCGCGGCTCCAACGGCGGCAACAGCAAGCGCGACATGTCTGGGATCAAGTGTTACAGTTGCAACAAATATGCAGGACAGATATCCCAGGACTGCCCTGACCCTCGTCGCGAACGCAAGCAGAAGGAGCATCACGTGCACCTGGCCGCAGCTGAGGAGGAACAGCCCGCGGTGCATCTGGCACGAGTGTGCAACCTCAGCAACGACGACGGGCCGGTGCTTATGATGGCCACCATCGCCAGCACCAGCACGCAGGCGGGCACGTGCGTCGACCTCGTGGAAGAGTGTCTTCCTCACCTCCGCCGGCCACGACGACGACACCTGGTTTCTGGACACGGACGCTAGCAACCACATGACCGGGCGGCGCGATGCATCGGGGGCACGGTGAAATTCGGCGATGGATCCGTCGTGGAGATCAAGGGGAGGGGACGATCCTGTTCCCCTGCCGCAACAGTGACCATCGTGCGCTCACTGACGCATACTACATCCCTTGCATGTGCAGCAACATTATCAGCCTGGGGCAGCTCGACGAGAACGGCTGCCACATCGACATCTGCCACGGCTTTCTGAAGGTGTTCGACCGACAACAACGGCTGCTCGCAAGGCTGCCACGGGAGCGCAACCGGATGTACGTTGTCGCTCACAACATCGCGAAGCCAGCGTGCCTGGCCGCGGTGCACACGGACGACTCCTGGTGGTGGCACGCACACTACGACCTCTGAACTTTGACGCGCTCAGGAAACTTGGGCGTCTGGGCATGGTGCATGGGCTTCCCTGCATCGAGCACGTCGAGCTGCTCCGATGGGTGTTTGGTCGGGAAGCAGCGTCGCGCGTCATTCTTGCTGCAAGCAAAACGGCAGGCAGAGGGATTGCTTGACCTGGTGTGCGGTGACCTCTGTGGTCCCATATCGCCGGCGACACCCGCGGGAAAGCGTTATTTCCTATTGCTGGTGGACGACAAGAGCCGGTATATGTGGGTCACGCTACTGCAGTCCAAGAATCAGGCAGAAGGAAATATGCCCTAGAGTCAATAATAAAGTTGTTATTTATATATTTCCTTATATCATGATAAATGTTTATTATTCATGCCAGAATTGTATTAACCGGAAACTTAGTACATGCGTGAATACATAGACAAACAAAGTGTCACTAGTATGCCTCTATTTGACTAGCTCGTTAATCAAATATGGTTAAGTTACCTAGCCATAGACATGTGTTGTCATTTGATGAACGGGATCACATCATTAGAGAATAATATGATTGACTTGACCCATTTTGTTAGGTTAGTACCTGATCGTTTAGTATGTTGCTATTGCTTTCTTCATGACTTATACATGTTCCTATGACTATGAGATTATGCAACTCCCGAATACCGGAGGAACACTTTGTGTGCTACCAAACGTCACAACGTAACTGGGTGATTATAAAGGTGCTCTACAGGTGTCTCCGATGGTGTTTGTTGAGTTGGCATAGATCGAGATTAGGATTTGTCACTACGATTGTCGTAGAGGTATCTCTGGGCCCTCTCGGTAATGCACATCACTATAACCCTTGCAAGCAATGTGACTAATGAGTTATTTACAGGATGATGCATTACGGAATGAGTAAAGAGACTTGCCGGTAACGAGATTGAACTAGGTATTGAGATACCGACAATCGAATCTCGGGCAAGTAACATACCGATGACAAAGGGAACAACGTATGTTGTTATGCGGTTTGACCGATAAAGATCTTCGTAGAATATGTGGGAGCCAATATGAGCATCCAGGTTTCGCTATTGGTTATTTGCCGGAGACATGTCTCGTTCATGTCTACATAGTTCTCGAACCCATAGGGTCCGCACGCTTAAATTTCGGTCACGATCGGTATTACGAGTTTATGTGTTTTGATGTATCGAAGGTAGTTCGGGTCCCGAATATGATCATGGACATGACGAGGAGTCTCGAAATGGTCGATACATAAAGATCGATATATTGGACGACTATATTTGGACGTCGAAATGGTTCCGGGTGAGTTCGGGCATATACCGGAGTACCGGGAACCGGAACCCAACGGGAGGTATATGGGCCTTATTGGCCATAGTGGGAGAGAGGAGAAGGGAACAAAGGAGGGGGCTCCCCCCCCCCCAAGCCCAATCCAAATTGGGAGGGGGGCCGCCCCCCCCCTTTCCTTACTCCTTCCTCCTCCTTCCTTCTCTCCTAATCCAACTAGGGAAGGGGGGTAATCCTACTCCCGGTGGGAGGAGGACTCCCCTTGGCGCGCACCTAGGAGGCCGGCCTCCTCCCCCTACTCCACTCCTTTATATACGGTGGAAGGGGGCAGCCCATAGAGACACAAGTTGATCATTGATCTCTTAGCCGTGTGCGGAGCCCCGCTCCACCATAATCCACCTCGGTCATATTGTTGCAGTGCTTAGGCGAAGCCTTGTGCCGGTAGCCTCGTCATAACACCGTCATGCTGACGAAGCTCTCCCTCGACACTCTGATGGATCATGAGTTCGTGGGACGTCACCGAGCCGAACATGTGCAGATCGCGGAGGTTCTGTACTTTCGGTACTAGGATCGTTCGGATCGTGAAGACGTACGACTAGATCAACTGCATTGTCATAACGCTTCCGCTTACGGTCTACGAGCGTATGTGGACAACACTCTCCCGCTCGTTGCTATGCATCACCATGATCTTGCGTGTGCATAGGAAAATTTTGAAATTACCGCATTTCCCAATAGTGGCATCCGAGCCAGGTTTATGCGTAGATGTTATATGCACGAGTAGAACACAAGTGAGTTGTGGGCAATAATAGTCATACTGCTTACCAGCATGTCATACTTTGATTCGGCGGTATTGTTGGATGAAGCAGCCCGGACCGACATTACGCATACGCTTACGCGAGACTGGCTCTATCGACGTGCTTCGCACACAGAGGCTGGCGGGTGTCAGTTTCTCCAACTTTAGTTGAATCGAGTGTGGCTACGTCCGGTCCTTGTTGAAGGATAAAACAAACATAGTTGACGAAAAATCATTGTGGTTTTGATGCTTAGGTAAGAACGGTTCTTGCTCAGCCCGTAGCAGCCACGTAAAACTTTCAACTACAAAGTAGAGGATGTCTAACTTGTTTTTGCAGGGCATGTTGTGATGTGATATGGTCAAAACATGATGCTAAATTTTATTGTATGAGACGATCATGTTTTGTAACAGAGTTATCGGCAACTGGCAGGAGTAATATGGTTGTCGCTTTATTGTATGCAATGCAATCATCCTGTATTTGTTTTTACTTTATCACTAAGCAGTAGCGATAGTCGTAGAAACAATAGTTGGCGAGACGACAACGATGCTACGATGGAGATCAAGGTGCCGCGCTGGTGACGATGGTGATCATGTCGGTGCTTTGGAGATGGAGATCAAAGACACAGGATGATGATGGCCATATCATATAACTTATATTGATTGCATGTGATGTTTATCCTTTATGTATCTTTTTTGCTTAGTTCGACGTTAGATAAGATGATCCCTTACTAAATTTCAAGGTATAAGTGTTCTCCCTGGATATGCACCATTGCTACAGTTCTTCGTGCTAAGACACCACGTGATTATCGGGTGTGATAGGCTCTAAGTTCACATACAACGGGAGCAAGCCAGATTTGCCCACGCAGAATACTCGGGTTAAACTTGACAAGCTTAGCATATGCAGATATGGCCTCGAAACATTGTAGACCGAAAGGTCGAGCGTGAATCATATAGTAGATATGATCAACATAGTGATGTTCACCATTGAAAACTACACCATCTCACATGATGATCGGACGTGGTTTAGTTGATTTGGATCACGTGATAATTTAGATGTCTATCTAAGTGGGAGTTCTTAAGTAATATGATTAATTGAACTTTAATTTATCGTGAACTTAGTCCTGATAGTATTTTGCAAATAATGTTGTAGATCAATAGCTCGCGTTGTTGCTTCCCTATGTTTTTATATGTGTTCCTAGAGAAAACTAAGTTGAAAGATGATAGTAGCAATGATGCGGACTGGGTCCGTTATCTGAGGTTTATCCTCATTACTGCACAGAAGAATTATGTGCTTGATGCACCGCTAGGTGACGACCTATTGCAGGAGCAGATGCAAACGTTATGAATGTTTGGCTAGCTCAATATGATGACTACTTGATAGTTTAGTGCACCATGCTTAGCGGCTTAGAATCGGGACTTCAAAGATGTTTTGAACGTCATGGACCATATGAGATGTTCCTGGAGTTGAAGTTAATATTTCAAGCACAAACCCGAGTTGAGAGATATTAAGTCTCCAACAAGTTCTATAGCTAAAAGATGGAGGAGAATAGCTCAAGCAGTGAGCATGTGCTCAGATTGTCTGGGTACTACAATCGCTTGAATCAAGTGGGAGTTAATCTACCAGATAAGATAGTGATTGACAGAGTTCTCCAATCATCATCACCAAGTTACTTGAACTTCGTGATGAACTATAGTATGCAATGGATGACGAAAACAATTCCCGAGCTCTTCGTGATGCTGAAATCGACGAAGGTAGAAATGAAGAAAAGAGCATCAAGTGTTGATGATTGATAAGACCACTAGTTTCAAGAAAAGGGCAAAGGGAAAGAAAGGAAACTTCAAGTAGAATGGCAAGCAAGTTGTCGCTCCCGTGAAGAAGCCCAAAGATGGACCAAAGCCTGAAACTGAGTGCTTCTACTGAACCAAAGATGGACCAAACTAATGATATTGATCATGAAACTTCAGATCAAGTTTCTACTGGACCTCGTAGGTCTACCAGAGTAAGATCCGCACCAGAGTGGTATGGTAATCCTTTTCTGGAAGTCATGTTACTTGACCATGATGAACCTACGAACTATGAGGAAGCGATGATGAGCCCAGATTCCGCAAAATGGCTAGAGGCCATGAAATCTGAGATGGGATCAATGTATGAGAACAAAGTATGGACTTTGGTTGACTTGCCCGATGATGGGCAAGCCATTGAGAATAAATGGATCTTTAAGAAGAAGACTGACGCTGATGGTAATGTAACTGTCTATAAAGCTCGACTTGTTGCGAAAGGTTTTCAACAAGTTCAAGGGGTTGACTACGATGAGACTTTCTCACCCGTAGCGATGCTTAAGTCTGTCCGAATCATGTTAGCTACTGCTGCATTTCATGATTATGAAATTTGGCAAATGGATGTCAAAACTACATTCTTGAATGGATTTCTGGAAGAAGAGTTGTATATGATGAGCCAGAAGGTTTTGTTGATCCAAAAGGTGCTAACAAAGTGTGCAAGCTCCAGCGATCCATTTATGGACTGGTGCAAGCATCTCGGAGTTGGAATAAATGCTTTGATAGTGTGATCAAGGCATATGGTTTTATACAGACTTTTGGAGAAGCCTGTATTTACAAGAAAGTGAGTGGGAGCTCTGTAGCATTTCTGATATTATATGTAGATGACATATTATTAATTGGAAATGATATAGAATTTCTGGATAGCATAAAGGGATACTTGAATAAAAGTTTTTCAATGAAAGACCTCGGTGAAGCTGCTTACATATTGGGCATCAAGATTTATAGAGATAGATCAAGACGCTTAATAGGACTTTCACAAAGCATATACCTTGATAAAATTTTGAAAAAGTTCAAAATGGATCAGGCAAAGAAAGGGTTCTTGCCCGTGCTTGAAGGTGTGAAGTTGAGTGAAACTCAATGCCCGACCACAGCAGAAGATAGAGAGAAAATGAAAGATGTTCCCTATGCTTCAGCCATAGGCTCTATCATGTATGCAATGCTGTGTACCAGACCTGGCGTATGCTTAGCAATAAGCTTGGCAGGAAGGTACCAAAGTAATCCAGGAGTGGATCACTGGACAGCGGTCAAGAACATCCTGAAATACCTGAAAAGGACCAAGGATATGTTTCTCGTATATGGAGGTGACAAAGAGCTAGTCGTAAATGGTTACGTCGATGCAAGCTTTGACACTGATCCGGACGATTCTAAATCGCAAATCGGATACGTGTTTTTATTAAACGGTGGAGCTGTAAGTTGGTGCAGTTCTAAATAAAGCGTCATGGCGGGATCTACATGTGAAGCGGAGTACATAGCTGCTTCGGAAGCAGCAAATGAAGGAGTCTGGATGAAGGAGTTCATTTCCGATCTAGGTGTCATACCTAGTGCATCGGGACCAATGAAGATCTTCTGTGACAATACTGGTGCAATTGCCTTGGCAAAGGAATCCAGATTTCACAAGAGGACCAAGCACATCAAGAGATGCTTCAATTCCATTCGGGACCAAGTACAAGTGGGAGACATAGAGATTTGCAAGATACATACGGATCTGAATGTTGCAGATCCATTGACTAAGCCTCTCTCACGAGAAAAACATGATCAACACCAAGACTCCATGGGTGTTAGAATCATTACTATGTAATCTAGATTATTGACTCTAGTGCAAGTGGGAGACTAAAGGAAATATGCCCTAGAGGCAATAATGAAGTTATTATTTATTTCCTCATATCATGATAAATGTTTATTATTCATGCTAGAATTGTATTAACCGGAAACATGATACATGTGTGAATACATAGACAAACATAAACGTCACTAGTATGCCTCTACTTGACTAGATCATTAATCAAAGATGGTTATGTTTCCTAACCATAGGCATGTGTTGTCATTTGATTAATGGGATCACATCATTAGGACAATGATGTGATTGACATGACCCATTCCGTTAGCCTAGCACTTGATCGTTTAGTATATTGCTATTGCTTTCTTCATGACTTATACATGTTCCTGAAACTATGAGATTATGCAACTCCCGTTTATTGGAGGAACACTTTGGGTGCTACCAAACGTCACAACGTAACTGGGTGATTATAAAGGAGTACTACAGGTGTCTCCAAAGGTAGATGTTGGGTTGGCGTATTTCGAGATTAGGTTTTGTCACTCCGATTGTCGGAGAGGTATCTTTGGGCCCTCTCGGTAATGCACATCACTATAAGCCTTGCAAGCAATGTGACCAATGAGTTACTTACGGGATGATGCATTACGTAAAGAGTAAAGAGACTTGCCGGTAACGAGATTGAACTAGGTATTGGATACCGACGATCGAATCTCGGGCAAGTAACATATCGATGACAAAGGGAACAACGTATGTTGTTATGCGGTTTGACCGATAAAGATCTTCGTAGAATATGTAGGAACCAATATGGGCATCCAGGTTCCGCTATTGGTTATTGACCGAGAATAGTTCTAGGTCATGTCTACATAGTTCTCGAACCCGTAGGGTCCGCACGCTTAACGTTATGATGACAATTTTATTACGAGTTTACAAGTTTTGATGTACCGAAGTTTGTTCGGAGTCCCGGATGTGATCACGGACATGACGAGGAGTCTCGAAATGGTCGAGACATAAAGATTGATATATTGGAAGCCTATGTTTGGACATCGGAAGTGTTCCGGATGAAATCGGCATTTTACCGGAGTACCGGGGGGTTACCGGAACCCTCCCGGGGGTTATTGGACCTACATGGGCCATAAGGGAGAAGAGGAGAGGAGGCAAGAGGTGGGCCGCGCCCCCTCCCCTCCCTAGTCCGAATAGTACAAGGAGAGGGGGGCGGCGCCCCTCCCTTCCTTCCCCTCTTCCTCCTCCTTCCCCCTTCTCCTACTCCAACTAGGAAAGAAGGGAGTCCTACTCCCGGTGGGAGTAGGACTCCCCCCTTGGCGCGCCCTCCTTGGCCGGCCACCTCGTCCCCCTGGCTCCTTTATATACGGGGGTGGGGGGCACCCTAGACACACAAGTTGATCTACGGATCGTTCCTTAGCCGTGTGCGGTGCCCCCCTCCACCATATTCCACCTCGGTCATATCGTCGCGGAGTTTAGGCGAAGCCCTGCACCGGTAAAGCATCATCATCGTCACCATGCCGTCGTGCTGATGGAACTCATCCCCGAAGCTTTGCTGGATCGGAGCCCGGGGATCGTCATCGAGCTGAACGTGTGCTGAACTCGGAGGTGCCGTACGTTCGGTGCTTGGATCGGTCGGATCGTGAAGACGTACGACTACATCAACCGCGTTGTGCTAACGCTTCCGCTTACGGTCTACGAGGGTACGTGGACAACACTCTCCCCTCTCATTGCTATGTCATCACCATGATCTTGCGTGTGCGTAGGAATTTTTTTTGAAATTACTACGTTACCCAACAGTGGCATCCGAGCCTAGGTTTTATGCGTTGATGTTATATGCACGAGTAGAACACAAGTGAGTTGTGGGCGATACAAGTCATACTGCTTACCAGCATGTCATACTTTGGTTCGGTGGTATTGTGAGATGAAGTGGCCCGGACCGACATTACGCATACGCTTACGCAAGACTGGTTTCACCGTTACGAGCACTCGTGCTTAAAGGTGACTGGCGGGTGTCTGTCTCTTTCACTTTAGCTGAATCGAGTGTGGCTACACCCGGTCCTTGCGAAGGTTAAACAACACTAACTTGACGAACTATCATTGTGGTTTTGATGCGTAGGTAAGAATGGTTCTTGCTAAGCTCGTAGCAGCCACGTAAAACTTGCAACAACAAAGTAGAGAACGTCTAACTTGTTTTTGCAGGGCATGTTGTGATGTGATATGGTCAAGACGTGATGCTATATTTTATTGTATGAGATGATCATGTTTTGTAACCAAAGTTATCGGCAACTGGCAGGAGCCATATGGTTGTCGCTTTATTGTATGAAATGCAAACGCCCTGTAATTGCTTTACTTTATCACTAAGCGGTAGCGATAGTCGTAGAAGCAATAGATGGTGTAACGACAACGATGCTACGATGGAGATCAAGGTGTCGCGCCGGTGACGATGGTGATCACGATGGTGCTTCGAAGATGGAGATCACAAGCACAAGATGATGATGGCCATATCATATCACTTATATTGATTGCATGTGATGTTTATCCTTTATGTATCTTATCTTGCTTTGATTGACGGTAGCTTTTTAAGATGATCTCTCACTAAAATTATCAAGAAGTGTTCTCCTTGAGTATGCACCGTTGCCAAAGTTCGTCGTGCCCAGACACCACGTGATGATCGGGTGTGATAAGCTCTACGTCCATCTACAATGGGTGCAAGCCAGTTTTGCACACGCAGAATACTCAGGTTAAACTTGACGAGCCTAGCATATGCATATATGGCCTCGGAACACGGATACCGAAAGGTCGAGCGTGAATCATATAGTAGATATGATCAACATAATGATGTTCACCATTGAAAACTACTGCATCTCACGTGATGATCGGTTATGGTTTAGTTGATTTGGATCACGTGATCACTTAGATGATTAGAGAGATGTCTGTCTAAGTGGGAGTTCTTAAGTAATATGATTAATTGAACTTAAATTTATCATGAACTTAGTACCTGATAGTATTTTGCTTGTCTATGTTTGTTGTAGATAGATGGCTCGTGTTGTTGTTCCGTTGAATTTTAATGCGTTCCTTGAGAAAACAAAGTTGAAAGATGATGGTAGCAATTACACGGACTGGGTCCGTAACTTGAGGATTATCCTCATTGCTGCACAGAAGAATTACGTCCTGGAAGCACCGCTGGGTGCCAGGCCTGCTGCTGATGCAACTGACAACGTTAAGAACGCCTGGCAGAGCAAAGCTGATGACTACTCAATAGTTCAATGTGCCATGCTTTACGGCTTAGAACCGGGTCTTCAACGACGTTTTGAACGTCATGGAGCATATGAGATGTTCCGGGAGTTGAAGTTAATATTTCAAGCAAATACCCGGATTGAGACATATGAAGTCTCCAATAAGTTCTACAGCTGCAAGATGGAGGAGAATAGTTCTGTCAGTGAGCATATACTCAAAATGTCTGGGTATAATAATCACTTGATTCAACTGGGAGTTAATCTTCCGGATGATAGCGTCATTGACAGAATTCTCCAATCACTACCACCAAGCTACAAGAGCTTCGTGATGAACTATAATATGAAGGGATGAACAAGACAATTCCCGAGCTCTTCGCAATGCTAAAAGCTGCGGAGGTAGAAATCAAAAAGGAGCATCAAGTGTTGATGGTCAACAAGACCACTAGTTTCAAGAAAAAGGGCAAAGGAAAGAAGAAGGGGAACTTCAAGAAGAACGGCAAGCAAGTTGCTGCTCAAGAGAAGAAACCCAAGTCTGGACCTAAGCCTGAAACTGAGTGCTTCTACTGCAAGCAGACTGGACACTGGAAGCAGAACTGCCCCAAGTATTTGGCGGATAAGAAGGATGGCAAGGTGAACAAAGGTATATGTGATATACATGTTATTGATGTGTACCTTACTAGAGCTCATAGTAGCACCTGGGTATTTGATACTAGTTCTGTTGCTAATATTTGCAACTCGAAACAGGGACTACGGAATAAGCGAGCACTGGCGAAGGACGAGGTGACGATGCGCGTTGGAAACGGTTCCAAAGTCGATGTGATCGCGGTCGGCACGCTACCTCTACATCTATCTTCGGGATTAGTTTTAGACCTGAATAATTGTTATTTGGTGCCAGCGTTGAGCATGAACATTATATCTAGATCTTGTTTGATGCGAGACGGTTATTCATTTAAATCAGAGAATAATGGTTGTTCTATTTATATGAGTAATATCTTTTATGGTCATGCACCCTTGAAGAGTGGTCTATTTTTATTGAATCTCGAAAGTAGTGATATACATATTCATAATGTCGAAGCCAAAAGATGCATAGTTGATAATGAGAGTGCAACTTATTTGTGGCACTGCCGTTTAGGTCATATCGGTGTAAAGCGCATGAAGAAACTCCATACTGATGGACTTTTGGAATCACTTGATTATGAATCACTTGGTACATGCAAACCGTGCCTCATGGGCAAGATGACTAAAACACCGTTCTCCGGTACTATGGAGAGAGCAACAGATTTGTTGGAAATCATACATATAGATGTATGTGGTCCGATGAATATTGAAGCTCGTGGCGGATATCGTTATTTTCTCACCTTCACAGATGATTTGAGCAGATATGGGTATATCTACTTAATGAAACACAAGTCTGAAACATTTGAAAAGTTCAAAGAATTTTAGAGTGAAGTGGAAAATCATCGTAACAAGAAAATAAAGTTTCTACGATCTGATCGTGGAGGAGAATATTTGAGTTACGAGTTTGGTTTACATTTGAAACAATGCGGAATAATTTCGCAACTCACGCCACCTGGAACACCACAAAGAAATGGTGTGTCCGAACGTCGTAATCGTACTTTACTAGATATGGTGCGATCTATGATGTCTCTTACCGATTTACCGCTATCGTTCTGGGGTTATGCTTCAGAGACGGCCGCATTCACGTTTAATAGGGCACCATCAAAATCCGTTGAGACGACGCCTTATCAACTGTGGTTTGGCAAGAAACCAAAGTTGTCGTTTCTTAAAGTTTAGGGTTGCGATGCTTATGTGAAGAAACTTCAACCAGATAAGCTCGAACCTAAATCGGAGAAATGTGTCTTCATAGGATACCAAAAAGAGACTGTTGGGTACACCTTCTATCACAGATCCGAAGGCAAAACATTCATTGCTAAGAATGGATCCTTTCTAGAGAAGGAGTTTCTCTCGAAAGAAGTGAGTGGGAGGAAAGTAGAACTTGATGAGGTAACTGTACCTGCTCCCTTATTGGAAAGTAGTTCATCACAAAAATCAGTTCCCGTGACACCTACACCAATTAGTGAAGAAGCTAATGATATTGATCATGAAACTTCAGATCAAGTTTCTACTGAACCTCGTAGGTCTACCAGAGTAAGATCCGCACCAGAGTGGTACGGTAATCCTATTCTAGAAGTCATGTTACTTGACCATGATGAACCTACGAACTATGAGGAAGCGATGATGAGCCCAAATTCCGCAAAATGGCTAGAGGCCATGAAATCTGAGATGGGATCCATGTATGAGAACAAAGTATGGACTTTGGTTGACTTGCCCGATGATCGGCAAGCCATTGAGAATAAATGGATCTTTAATAAGAAGACTAACGCTGATGGTAATGTAACTATCTATAAAGCTCGACTTGTTGCGAAAGGTTTTCGACAAGTTCAAGGGGTTGACTACGATGAGACTTTCTCACCCATAGCGATGCTTAAGTCTGTCTGAATCATGTTAGCTATTGCTGCGTTCATGATTATGAAATTTGGCAAATGGATGTCAAAACTACATATTGCGCATCAAGATTTATAGAGATAGATCAAGACGCTTAATAAGACTTTCACAAAGCACATACCTTGATAAAATTTTGAAAAAGTTCAAAATGGATCAGGCAAAGAAAGGGTTCTTGCCCGTGCTTGAAGGTGTGAAGTTGAGTGAAACTCCATCCCCCTTCTCCTACTCCAACTAGGAAAGAAGGGAGTCCTACTCCCGGTGGGAGTAGGACTCCCCCCTTGGCGCGCCCTCCTTGGCCGGCCGCCTCCTCCCCCCTGGCTCCTTTATATACGGGGGCGGGGGGGCACCCTAGACACACAAGTTGATCTACGGATCGTTCCTTAGCCGTGTGCGGTGCCCCCCTCCACCATATTCCACCTCGGTCATATCGTCGCGGAGTTTAGGCGAAGCCCTGCGCCGGTAGAGCATCATCATCGTCACCACGCCGTCGTGCTGACGGAACTCATCCCCGAAGCTTTGCTCGATCGGAGCCCGGGGATCGTCATCGAGCTGAACGTGTGCTGAATTTGGAGGTGCCATACGTTCGGTGCTTGGATCGGTCGGATCGTGAAGACGTACGACTACATCAACCGCGTTGTGCTAACGCTTCCGCTTACGGTCTACGAGGGTACGTGGACAACACTCTCCCCTCTCGTTACTATGTCATCACCATGATCTTGCGTGTGCGTAGGAATTTTTTTTGAAATTACTACGTTACCCAACACGCACCTGCCGGATCTGCGGAGCCATGGGCCGGATCTGCAGAGCCAGCGGCCGGCTCCGTCGAGGTCACTCCTTGATCTCGATCTTCTTGTCCTCCCCGCCTTCTCCGTCAATGGCAGGCAGCAGAAACATGCAAGCCGCACGCGACTGCTCCAACAAGAGGAAGACGTGAGGTGCGACGCAACGACGCGTGGTATCCGGCACGGCACCGGCGGGCACCACCTCACAAGGGCACGACTTTGGCAACCAACACCGGCGCCCAAATCGGATCCACCGAACCCAGGCGTGGGTTCCGAAGGGTGTGAGGAGGAGATGACCAAGGGCAAGGGTCCGTTGATCGGCATCGACCTCAGGAAAACCTACACCACGCCCTCCTACGTCGCCTGAACCATCTCGCAATGAACCCCACCAACACCATCACCGGTACATGCAGCCATCTGGAATTTCTTCTAGTGCGCAGAGTCGTTGTTCTATTCCCATGCACAAGATATAATCAGTTGGGGTTGTATCTATAGTTATTTTTTAATCAGATGTAGCTGTTGTCGAATCCGTCATGCAGTCCCCTGTTTTTAAGATTTACTACAGATTTATTAGTATACATATCTGCATGTCTACTCTTTGTTTTGAGATTTGTTTTGCTATGTTAGGTTGTCAAATTAGATACTTCAGAATCGGTGGCTTGATTTAAGTTGGGATGCTTCCTTAGGATTGAACTAATGATTTAGTGTTACATTCTGCTGTTTCAGATTGAACATAGCATAGTTTGGCAGCACCGTTTAAAAAAAACCATAATCTGTAACCGCAATTTTTAAATGTGTGGGCAGGGAATATTCAAGTTTCTAAAAACCAATCTCATTTTATCAACTTTGGATGTAGGCGAGCGATGAGTTCTTTCAGTTCAGTTTAGTAAAAAGAGGCCCCGACCTCTTTTTTAAATACCGCAATAAAACCACAGTATGATAGATATGAAAGTACAGTATTTGTTTTATTCAATCCACTCAAAGTATTTAATACCAAAGTTATTTCGGAAATCACAGTATTTTAAAAAACTGCAAATATACATTGCATCCAATCACAGTATGTGAAATTATCTTAGAATCAGAATTACGCTATCGATTGATTCATATATTTCAAATTGAACATTAGTTTCAGTGCATTATTAGGTCCCTTCTAGGTTTAATATTCCCAAATTATTTCCAACTTAGATATCAGGTAAGCACATGGACAAAATTGTGGTTTGAAGACAAATGTCGTGCCCTCCAACTTTTTTTCTGGAATATTTTTTCAGAAACTGCACTTCAAAACTAATAGTGATTGATAGCTTGATCAGATACACAGATCACAGTACAAAGTTAAGATGGCAATGAGGTACACTTTCCAACCATCATCCCTGGTTTATACATTTGTCCAGGATCTGACTCACCTAGTCTGAACAAATGCTTTATGTCCCGAATTTCATCAGCCTCCTGAATTTTGGCTTGTGGAATTTCAAGGTGAATGCTTGTTCCACTGATAATTTTGTTTGCTATTTAGGTCCAGTGGGGTTATAGTCAATACTCATGCTAATCAATAATTTTCCTAGGATGTTACTTAGAATTTTGGCATGGTACTGTGGTGATTTGTAGGTTGGCTTTTTTATTTCTCCATGGCTTGTAGCCACGATTTCAAATACATCATGCACACCAATTGTACCTTGTTGTTTCTCAGTTCAGTTAGTATCCATTTGAATTAGCTCTGTAAGAATTCAGTTAGTCAATAAAAACATTTGGGAAGGCCTGATTCTTAAGAATTGGGTACAGGTGAGACCAAATTTCTGTGTTAGTAATAATAAAATGAAACTACACATCCGATTTTAGACTAATTTCTTCGTTCTGGACAATATAGTCTGTACATCTCCTTCCTGATCGACGCCCACAATATAGCAGCAGAAGTACTTTTCAGTTTTGCTTTTGTTAAGATTTAATCTTGGCTTTTCAGCTTTGGCGAAAAGAATTTGCTTTCTTTGACATTAGCTTGATGGGTGGAATTGTTGGTCGTACATTTTCCCTGTACTTACTTATTTCCTGTGCTATTCACGATGTTGCAGATTTATGCAAATTTCTGTAAGGTATTCAAAAGTACTTATTTCCTGTGCTATTCATGATGTTGCAAACCTTCTAGCAGCATCATTTTAACTGGTTAAAACCATTCCCTCTTACAATTCATGATGTTGCAAATTTCTGTAAGGTATTCAAAACTAGTTAAGTATTTACTCATTTGCATTACAATATCTTTTCTAATATATACCGATTGTGATTAGTTTTTCTATTGTACTGATCCAGGTTTGGGTCTTCTTACTAAGTACACACTAGTTGAGCAGCTGAGCTTGAGGCATTGCATGTTGATCAAAATCAAGAAACACATGTAAGTACTGTTGTGCATTAGTTCCATTGTTTTCCATATTCCATGGCATGTGTGATGAATAACCAATACTCTTTCTATGCAACATGGAACATGATTTCTTACATGTCATCCTTCTTCTTGACCCATGTGTAAAATTGTGGTGTTGCTGCCACCATGGGTGCTACATGATGCTTTTATTGTACATAGTTGTGTTACAAGGCAAAATTATCAATTGTGTGTTGTTGTATTATGCCATCTGTTGTGCTACTTGCTATACTGTATCCAATGAGTACCCCCACACATATAATTATCACACACTAGGAATTCTTCTTTTATGGAGATAAGTAAATGAAGATGTATGTGCGCAATAGCCAGTTTGTTGGCTTAAATTTCACTTTTTAAAGCAATCTGTTATGATGTCTCTGATTTGGTTTACAAACATGTTAATTGTTAAGTGAAAGAAAGCAAATTCAACTAATATTATTGTACATCTGCACAATTGGAATGGTGAATCTGATGGTTACTTAACCTGACTTTAAATCTTTAAATCTGACTATTTACTTGGTGGAATGAGCTCAACATGATGCTGAAACTTTTGTCCATGATAGAATACTATTTACTTGGTAGAATACTATTTATCACCATTCGTTCTCATTGTTCATGATGCTGAAAATTTTGTAGCGCATTGGAAAGCTGCTGCTGCAGAACAACCAGGCCCGTATGCTGCATCTGCTATCGCACTTGGGAGTTTTGTGATGTGTGTTTTGTTTCTTTGTCATTTGTCTTTCATTTAACACAACTTTTCTTTGGATTAATTATAAGAAACCTCGTGTTTCTTCTTGTTTTATAGTAGATGTAATGTAATGTTATTCTCATTTGTAGGATTATTAAGATTTAAGAATCTTAGACATCATATAATTCATTTTTATCTTTGTTGCAATTCTCTTATTTCTACTATCTATTCATATCTACAAATATCTAATATGCTAGGTAAGATTGGGTAGCGAGCTACTTGGTGTTTCCTATCACATTCAGCAACGACATGATAATTGCCACAAGAGGGCCGAGGACGAGAACATGAATAAGAGTCTTAATAGTTTATATGGTCTGTTGATGTAAAATTGACTGTGCTGGTTCCTAACCTTGATGTGATATATTTTGTCAATCTTTGTTGTAAGTTATTATTTCATAGAGGATTTTGGAGGAATAAACTGGTATGTTGTACATACATACAGTTGGCTGCATACTCAATGAACCGTGTAATATTTGACACCTTGCAAATACTTCCTCTGGGGTCAAAGTTGGCATTAGGATCTATGTGATGCATTATGCTAAAAACGTGCTAATAATGGGCTCGACCCAATTTATACTATACCTAAATCCGTGACGGTTTTTATGACGAAAATAGCAACCACGTAGGCAGCCATGTTGGTCAATTGAAAATCCTATGTGGCATTAATCCATGATGGATTGTTCCGTCACAATGGTTTGGGCCTGGGCGGGCTTGGGGCAGATCCATGACGGTCAAGAACCGTCAAGGAAGGAACGATGTCAAATTATGACGCGATATACATGACGGACTTCATGTCCGTCATGTATGGGCACCCATGACAGTATTTCACTTATCCATGACGGATCAGATCCGTCATGTATTAACAGATTTTTTGTAGTGGAAGCGGAAATGCCCTGAATATTTGGTGGATAAGAAGGATGAGAAAGTAAACAAGGGTATATTTGATATACAGGTTATTGATGTGTAACTTACTAGTGTTTATAGTAGCCCCTGAGTATTTGATACTTGTTCGGTTGCTAAGATTAGTAACTCGAAACAGGAGTTACAGAATAAACAGAGACTAGATGAGAGTGAAGTGACGATGTGTGTTGGAAGTGGTTCCAAGATTGATATGATTATCATCGCACACTCCCTACACTTTTGAGATTAGTGTTGAACCTAAATAAATGTTATTTGGTGTTTGCGTTGGGCATAAATATGATTAGATCATGTTTATTGCAATACGATTATTCATCTAAGACAAAGAATAAATTTTTATTCTCTTTACATGAATAAAACCTTCTATGGTCATACACCCAATATTGATGGTTTATTGAATCTTGATCGTAGTGATACACATATTCATAATATTGATGTCAAATGATGCAAAGTTGATAATGATAGTGCAACATATTTGTGGCGCTGCCGTTTGGGTCATATCGGTGTAAAGCGCATGAAGAAGCTCCAGATGGACTTTTGGAATCACTTGATTATGAATCATTTGATGCTTGCGAACACTGCCTTATGGGCAAGATGACTAAAACTCCGTTATTCGAACAATGGAACGAGCTAGTGACTTATTGGAAATAATACATACCGATGTATGCGGTCCGATGAGTGTTGATGCTCATGGCGGGTATCGTTATTCTCTGACCTTCACAGGTGATTTGAGCAGATATGGGTATATCTACTTAATGAAACACAAGTCTGAAACATTTGAAAAGTTCAAAGAAATTCAGAGTGAAGTGGAGAATCATCATAACAAGAAAATAAAGTTTCTACAATTTGATCGTGGAGAAGAATATTTGAGTTACGAGTTTGGCCTTCATATAAAACAATGTGGAATAGTTTCACAGCTCACGCCACCTGGAACGCCACAGCATTATGGTGTGTCCGAACGTCGTAACCGCACTTTATTGGATATGGTGCGATCTATGATGTCTCTTACCGATTTGCCACTATCGTTCTGAGGTTATGCATTAGAGATAATTGCATTCACTTTAAATAGGGCACCATCAAAATCCGTTGAGACGACTCCTTTGAACTATGGTTTGGTAAGAAACCAAAGTTGTCATTTCTTAAAAATTTGGGGCTGCGATGCTTATGTGAAATAGCTTCAACCTGATAAGCTCGAACCCAAATAGGAGAAATGCGTCTTCATAGGATACCCAAAAGAAACTGTTGAGTACACCTTCTATCACAGATCCGAAGGAAAAATCTTTGTTGCTAAGAATGGATCCTTTTAGGAGAAGAAGTTTCTCTCGAAAGAAGTGAGTGAGTGGAAAGTAGAACTTGATGAGGTAACTGTACCTACTCCAGAATCGGAGAGTAGTTCATCATAGAAATCAGTTCCAGTGATTTCTACACCAATTAGTAAGGAAGCTAATGATGATTATCATGAAACATTAGATCAAGTTACTACAAAACCTCATACGTCTTCCACGGTATGGTCCGCACCAGAGTGGTACGGTAGTCCTATTTTGAAAGTCATGTTACTAGACCATGATGAACCTACGAACTATTTTGATTCGGCGAAATGGCTTGAGGCCATGAGATCTGAGATGGGATCCTGATACGTCTCCAACGTATCTATAATTCTTGATTGTTCCATGCTATTATATTACCCGTTTCGGATGTTTATGGGCTTTACTATACACTTTTATATTATTTTTGGAACTAACCTACTAACCGGAGGCCCAGCCCGAATTGTTGTTTTTTTTGCCTATTTCAGTGTTTCGAAGAAAAGTAATATCAAACGGTGTCCAAACAGAATGAAACCTTCAGAAGCGATCTTTTTGGAACAAACGCAATCCAGGAGATTTGGTGTGAACGTCAAGAAGCAGCCGAGGCGGCCACGAGGGTGCAGGGCGCGCCCTAGGGGGTGGGCACGCCCCCACCCTCGTGGGCCCCTCGTTACTCCCCTGACCAACCTCCTTCTCCTATATATACTTGCATACCCTGAAAATATCCAGGAGCACCACGAAACCCTATTTCCACCGCCGCAACCTTCTGTACCCGTGAGATCCCATCTTGGGGCCTTTTCTGGCGCTCCCTCGGAGGGGGAATCGATCACGGAGGGCTTCTACATCAACACCATAGCCTCTCCGATGAGTTGTGAGTATTTTACCACAGACCTTCGGGTCCATAGTTATTAGCTAGATGACTTCTTCTCTCTCTTTGAATCTCAATACAATGTTTTCCTCGATCTTCTTGGAGGTCTATTCGACGTAACTCTTTTTGCGGTGTGTTTGTCGAAGATCCGATGAATTGTGGGTTTATGATCAAGTTTATCTATGAGAAATATTTGAATCTCCGCTGAATTCTTTTATGTATGATTGGTTATCTTTGCAAGTCTTTTCGAATTGTCAGTTTGGTTTGGCTTACTAGATTGATCTTTCTTGCAATGGGAGAAGTGCTTAGCTTTGGGTTCAATCTTCTATAGTTTGCCAGCCAGTTTTTTCTAGTTTCGGGACCTTCTAGAAGGTTCCCTGAACCGGTTTTCCTTTTTTTATCCTTTTCCCCGTCCTTCTGTTTATTTTTCTGCTTTCTTTTTTCTTTACTTTTCTTTTTTGTTTTCCAGTTTAATTTCTTTTTAAAAAGTTCATGTTTCAAAAATTGTTTGGAAACATAAAAAGATGTTCATTCTTTTAAAAAACGTTCAATTTTTTTTTAAAATGGTCATGTTTTTCGAAATTATTCATAGATTTAAAAAATATTCACATTTCTAAAAAATTGTTAGGGAATTTCATAATTGTTCAGAACATATTTGTTCAATTTTTCAGAACTTTTCAATAGACAGGGATTTTAAAAATTGTTCACAAATTTCAAAAATTATTCTTGCATTGAAATTTCTGTTCACATATTAAAAAAAGTTGTGTTTCAAATTTGGTTGGGATTTTCAAAATTGTTCTAAGTATTCAAAATATGATCGTGATTTTAAAAATTGTTGCCGTTTTGAATTTTTTTTTTCAAAAAACCAGAAAATGTTCATGTTTATGAAAAAAGTTTAGAAATTTGAAAATGCGTTCATCATTTCAGAAAAAAATTCAGGTTTATTAAAAAATGTTTGTAAGTTCAGAAAATAACTCAAATTGGGAATGTTCTTCGGGATTGTTTCAAATAGTGTTAAGTCTGCTAATATGCTATTAGGTATTAACACTTGCGAAGGTCTTTTGTCACGAGTCGTCTTCTGTCGTTGTGGATAGTAGCGAGCGCACTTGAGTAGGTAGTTGCGTGTTTGAATCCCAGCAATCGCCACAGCCTTCTCTACGATTTTTCGCCATCGCATTCACGGCACACCACAATGATTGACAGCAACCTACCGGCCTACCCCGACGGTCGAGGATCTTCGGCCGGATCCTAGGATGGCGGCCACGCTCGTCCAAAGGAGCTCGCGCCGACCATCCAGCTCGTCGTGATGGTCTATGGCGGCTGCCGCCTCAACCACACGCCAGAAGACTGCCTCGTCACCGCCCTCACCACGAGCAACAAGACCAATCCATTCGACGTTGTCTCGACCCCGGGCAGTGAAAGCAGCGACGTGGTGCCGCTCTGCCTCACAAATGAGGATGAGAATGCTGGCCTTCATCCTAACAATGGAATCACTTACTCCGACCTTTGCGGAAGCTCAAAATTGCCAAGGCCAGAGGCCGCCGCCGACCTTGCCCAGGACCCATCACAATCTGAAACACCTCTGGTGATCTTCCACCATCAATTCAAGATGGCAGAACCAATCACGAGGGTTCCACCAGTGGCAGCAACGACGGGATCTACGCTTCAAGCATAACCACATCAGGATCGGTGGACGCGACAATGCAACCTCCCACCGACCCCATCGCAACACCCCAGCAGTAGGTTGGTACGCTCCTCCTAGCCAGCTCACCGTCGGGCCTCCTAGCAACAGGAGGACGCGACATTAAGGAATGACGCATCCAGTCTAGCTCCCATAACAGGGTACATCCTGAATTATCTCACGACGCTCATTATAGGCAATGATCCAGCATCCAGGAGCCTCCCAGCTTAACGTACAACTCATGCTCCAGCAAAGGAGATGGAGGCCTCAACGCGCGAGGCACGCTGGAATGACACAATGACGCTAGAATGTCTGTGCTGTGCCCCCCGTCGACCGCGGAACCTCATCAACGAGCTCATCAACCACGGATAAGAGCAAGGTATAGGATTCAACGAACCAGCAAGGGTGGCCGCATCGCCGCCAACTCCAGCTCACGGACTCCAAGCAGCGGCAGCACTTGCAGCCGACTCCAGGTCACGCCAGGAGATCCTAAATTCTTGGCCGACCTCACCCACATACTCCACAGAATAGTGGAGTTTGTGGACAACATCTCTCGTTCGAGGGACAAGCTTGCGGGCAGTGAAAGTGCCATATCCTAGCACATACATCAAGATGTTAACAACATATATTATCTTTGATGCATGTCTCGACTAAATTTTTTTCCAGGATCAACTACAACCGATAATACCCTTTATTTCATTATCGAACAGCAGCACATACTGAACATTTTGAAGACAACATGTCACATGAAATTGACAATTCTTCAAGGAGATCCAGTCGTTTTTTGTGCTTACTCCCTTGAAGCGGCGAGGAATAAACTATATATGCCGCTATAGCTTATATGGAGTCTAGCGTATCCTTATGTTTTTTCGTCCTATATTAGCATAATATATAGCTTATACAGAGTCTAGCGTATCCTTATCTTTTTTCGTCGTATATCAGCATAATCTATAGCTTATACGGAGTCTAGCTTATCCTTTTGTTTTTTCATCTTATGTCAGCATAATCTATAGCTTATACCGAGTCTAGCGTATACTTTTGTCTTTTCATCGTATGTCAGCATAATCAATAGCTTATAGGGCGTCTAGCGTATCCTTTTGTTTTTTCATCGTATATCAGCATAATCTGGATGCAGAATCTCCAACACAAATCAACGGAAGATCAATGCACGCTATATAGCATACGTGATAGAAAAATCACTCTCTTCAATATGCCTTTCCGGCAAATATGTATTAAAGAGTCTTTTTGAGGTCGCGTGATAGTAAAATGTTCAACCATGCTTATAAGAATAATACTCTCTCCGACTTATATTAATCGCCCCTGATTTAGTACAAAGTAATTTTTTTTTTCAAAATTTACTGTATATCCTGGGTGCATATATGCACCCAAAAGCAGAATAATACTTCCGTATTTGTCTTTTTCTCGTGATGCCAGAGAGGATACAGTCAGGCCACGTTAGAGAGAGAACTAGAAACATGCTGCATGAAGCATATAGGAAACTGAAAGAATAAAGAGCTTTGAAGAGGGAGAGAGAAACTTGCTTATCTGCTGCATGAGAGAGAGAGACAGAGAGAGAGAGAGAGAGAGAGAGAGATTCGGCTATCGATCTCCTGAATGATAGGGAATGCTTTTGAGGGGAGAGTGTAAACTTTAGTTCTGGTTTCATTTAATCGATAATATGCTTTGCTGAGAACAAACCCCAAGGCTTGTGGTCAGACTTGCCATTCCACCCGCAAAAAAAAAAAAAGACTTGCCATACTTTGCAAATTAAAAAATGAAAACAAAATATACGCCACTTACGTTTTCACTATTCGCGCCATGTTCGTTATTACCAAAATCCTCTGTAGGTAAGATATCATATGACAAACATGAATCGTTGTCACTGTTGTTATCATCTTTGTTAAAACTATCGTTATCAGTCTGAGTCACCTTATCAGTGTCATTCTCATCCCCGGTGAATACGGTTTGTTCGTCCATGGCAACATACCTAACTCACAAAACTGCACAACATTGATAATTTAACACGTGTTAAATTTCTTACCGTGGATCATGCCCAAGTGCAACACTAGTTTTCTACATCATGCGATCGTCCGGGGAGGCAGCGCTGCGGCAGTAGGTTTAGAAGAACCCTAAACTCTAAATCTCTACATGGACTAAATCACTTCCATCCATCATTCTATGTTTAGATGCCAAACCTTGCGCCGCGGTGTAGACGACGCCGGCGTAGGACGACGGGCCTTCACGAAGGGGTCTCCGACTTGATTCTAGCCGGTGGCGACGTGCAAGACAAGGAAGCCGCGGAATTTTTGGCCACGACAGCGGTCACTAGCGGAGGAGGCGGGCGTTGGACGTCGGGGCGTTCACCCCCGCAGCGTCGGACGAGGACGGTGAGATGCGGCGTCAGACGGGGTTGGGACGGCGGCGATCGGCCAGTTGGAAAAATGTAACTGGAGGAGCGTGATCGCCGGATCCTATGTTTTTCCATCGTATATCTGAAAAATCTAGATGCACGAATCTTCAACACAAATCAGTGGTAGATGGATGCATGCTGTGTTGCATACGTGGTAGAAAAATCACTGTCTTCATTATGCGTTTGCGAATATGTATTGAAGAGAGTATTTTCTAGGTCAGCGTGTGCCCGTGTGGATTGGAGGAAGTATAATTTATTGTTTATTTGGTCAAAATTTAGTGTACATACCGGATGCATGTATGCACCCAAAACAGAACATTACTTCCATGCTTGTACAGCCAGGCCACGTGAGAGAGAGAATCATGCTGCAGGAATAAGCATAGGAAACCGAAAGATTAAAGAGCTTTGGAGAGGGAGAGAGAAAATTGCTTATCTGCTGCATGAGAGAGAGAGAGAGAGAGAGAGAGAGAGAGAGAGAGAGAGAGAGAGAGAGATTCGGCTACCAATCTCGTGCTTGATAGGGAATGCTTTTGAGGAACCAAAAGAGGGAAAGAAGAGAGCGGCCACAGTATAAACTTTAGTTGTGGTAACATTCAATCGACAATATCTTGTGCTGAGCACAAACCCCAATAAGGCTCGTGGACGGCTACAATAATGGTGTCGGTATATGGATTGAGACATCTTTTGGGATATCAGATCTCGACCATGACCAAGACAATTGTTTAAAATATTTCGCTTCTGGTGAGGCCGATGATCTTATCTGGGAATAATTAGTGATCAGATGGAGATGCATCAGGTAATTAAACTCTTGCTTGTAAGTAGCGCAGGCGCTTGGATCCAGATCGATATACTCCTAGTAATGTTTTGAGAAAGGAAGCAATATTAATCAACGCAGGGTTCATCATCAGCCGGCAGCAGCAAAGTAGAGGTCAAGGATGCCGAGATGGCTGAGAGCAGCAACAGCCGCAGCATCCCCATGATGGTGAGCATCATGGCGCCGTCCACAAGCACAAGGGCGGAGCAGCGTGTGCCCGTCGACCTTGTCCTCCTTCTCCACGCCCACGTACGCTACAAGGCACCGGACAAGTGGCAGGATCTGCTCATGGAGGCCGTGAGGGTGGTCATGGACAAGCTCGACGACAAGGACCGGCTCGCCGTCGTGCCGGGCGGTGGCGGGAGCAGCATATCCAAAGAGTCGCTCAAGTACACGGAGACCTTGCTGCCCATGTCCTCGGACAACAAGGCCTCCTGCTCCGACGCCGTCAGAACGGCGATCCAAAAATGCGACAACTCGCTGGTGAGAGCTCTGGAATCGGCCAACTCGGTACGTTACGTACGTGTTTCTTCTTTTTATATATTGATTGATGATGTAATCTGTGGGGTTTGGGAGTAAGAATGTTTCTAATTCTGGATTTCTAATGGTGTGGAGTGGTGTGGTGTGGTGTGGTGTGGATTTCTAATTCTGAATTGGTTGCAGATCTTGCATGGCCAGGGTGGTTACAGCAGTAACGAGAAAGAGAGGCGTGCGGGCTACATCATAGTCATCTCTAACAGCCAGGAGGACATGGCGTCCTTGGTCACCTGGAGGTTCCGGTCTGTGCTGGCCTTCGGATTCCGGGACGCGCGCAATGCTCGGACCATGGACGCCATCACCAGAAGCCGGGACTGCACTTACGCCATCTTGGACGACGACCGGGGCCGGGTCACCGAGGCCTTCGCCGGCACCGTCGACAGGATCATCTCCGGCGATGCAAACATGGCGGTTGAGGTGGAACTGCAGTACGTCGGCCACCAGGAGGTGGTTAGGACCAAGGTCGTGGCTCCTCACGTCAGCTACTTTGTCTCATACGACAAGAGGAAGATCTGGGCCAGCGCGCACCTCCCGGGCTCTGGCGCGGCCACCAGCTTCATCGTCGACCTGAGCCTGACCCCCGTCCCACCTGCTGAAGTCGACCTGTCGGGGCTGGTCACCGTTCGTGCCAAGTACGGCCATGCACCGGATGACACGCTCGAGAGGCAGCAGGCGCTCACCGTGAACCTCAAGGGCGGATGCGGATCAAAAGAGGTGGCGGCGGAGATGATACGGATCAAGGCCATTGAGATGGTCGACGAAATCACCAAAGACGACGAGACTGACCCGGAGAAGCTCCACGCGCTCGCCGACAAGCTTTCCGAACGGTGGACCGACCTCAGCAGGTCCCTCGGCGACATCATGTCCATGCTCGACGCGGAGATGAGAGAGATGGAGATAAGGCTGTACAACAACTACTTGTGGCTGGAGTACATGCTCTCGTGGAGGTCACACCAATGGTGGCAGCTGCCTCTGCCGCGAATGTTCATGGAGGATCCTTTCGTGCGGCTGACAGTCGTCTCTGCCAAGGTGGACGACGCTTCTACTTGTACCACGCACCGGCGACCGGTTCTGCTGCGCATCGTGGCGCCAGAGGCGGGGTTGGCCAAGGCGAAGCGCCATCCCGTTCACCTGGTCGCCGTGCTGGACGTCAGGGATGAAGCTGGTGATGGAACCAATGACAAGGCCAAGGAGAGAAGGATGGAGCAGCTGACGGAGGCCATGATGCTGGTCATGGACAAGCTTAGCCACAAGGACCGCCTCGCCATCATACCGGTGCAATCTCATTCTTCGCCACATCCACATGCACATGTATCTGGCTTCTTTTTTTTTTTTTGAAAGGATGTATCTGGCTTCTTGGAGATGTCTGAAGAAGGGCGGAGTGAGACCTCCGCCAAGCTGCAGTGCCTCGTCGACCAAGTCCTTCACCACACGGCATCAGCTAACAACAAGGCCCCGGAACAGCAGGTCCGTATCATTTGGCTCATGGCTCCCACAGTTTCATAACTCAGACAAGATAAATATTTGACTTAGATGTGCAATATTTATGGCACATTTAGACGTGCTTTAGTAAAACTGTAAATATTTAGCCTCAATTAAAATTACAGTTGGAATTCTTCCAACTCTTTTTTTTGTTAAAAAACAGAGAAATTAGCTTCAAAGTGCTCTGCACTTTATTGTGAACTCAGTGCAGTATTTTGTACAAAAGGTTGGAAAATTCTTATTTCTTTTTGTAGTAGTTGTTCACAAAACTTTATTTTGATTTCTCCTATATAAAATTAAAATGTTCTATTTACTATATCTTCCAAAAGTTACAAATATTCAATTGGGGAGTATCTATTTCCAAGAGATTACGGCGTTTCTCTGATTATCCATGCTTAGCCCCGTGCAGTGCAGCTGCGAGCTCAGCTGGTGCGCGCAAGATTATTGCGACATGCCCAATGAATATTGCACGATAAATGACCTTGGAATTGAAACATCACTCATGCCATAGATCATGGGTGCAGTAATTTGGCTCTTAACCAAAAAACAAGTTCTTTACCAATACTCCCTTTGTTCATAAATATAAGTCTTTTAAACATTTTAAATGGACTACAACATACAGATGTATGTAACATATTTTAGAGTGGAGATTCACTCATTTTGCTCCGTATTTAGTCACTTGTTGAAATCTCTAAAAAGGCTTATATTTAGAAACGGAGGGAGTCGTTCCTTGGTCCGCTTGCCAATTCGGACACCTCACTTCCCCTTTAAATCCGTGAGGAACGGAGGAAAACATCATCATCATCACATTTGGTTCGACTTAGGCTGGTCATAGTGGGAATAACATAGGTAGTAACATAGATGTCACATAAGCAGAAAGTTTTGTGCGATGACACCGAGGTACGGAACACCGGGTGGCACCTATTGGACGGCCGCATGCGTCCAGTAGTTGAGCTTCCGCTAAAGGGGAGGGCAAACTGACCGGCCTAATTGGGGAATCTAACGAAGAATAAAAGACACGAGCGGGAGTCAAACTGACAACAGATGATGGACAACATGCAGCGGTAAAGCTAAAGTACTAACTACAACAACAAATCCTTCTTTTTCAAAAAATTTAACATTTCCTGGAAAAAGATGTGAAGAATGTTTGTAAATGGTGGGAAATAATCAAAATTCTAATAACATTTTCGAACAGGAGAACCAATTTCAAAAACAAAAATTGCTTTCCAAAATGTGAACATTTTTCTGAAATTGTGAAGAAATTCTGAATTCCAAATTGTTTTCTTAACTGTTAACAAAATTTAAAAATGTGATTTTCAAATACGCAGTGATCATTTTTCAAAATATACTTTGAACGTTATTTCAAATGCACTCTGTAAAATTGCTATAGTGAACATGTTTTTCGATGTAGGAACATTTTTCTTTCATACTATTAAATTCTTTTGAATTCGTGAAAAATTGAAAGCGACGCACATTTTTGTAAAACACGATGAACGTTTCTCAGAGAACATAATGAATTTTTTAAAATAAACTTATTGAACATCTTTATAATATAGAATCAACATTTTTATTACCGTAGCGAACATATTTATTATATGTGAGGAACATTTTTTAACTACACGATGATCATTTTTGCAATATACATGAAATTGTTTTGGTTAGAAATAATTTGCTTTATACGATGAACATTTATTTATACATAGTGAACCTTCTTTCAATCTACGTTGAACATTTTTTTTCAATAAGGTGGTGAAAACATGATCAAAATTAGAAAAGGTAATTTTTTTAGAAACGTGAACAAGTTTGAAATTTGAAATATTTTTTGAAAAATTAATAATTAATCGAAGTTCTTAATTTTATTAAACATTAAAAATTTAAGAAAAAATAGAAGAAAAGAAAAGAATTCAATAAGCAGAAAACCCGGAAAGAGATAGCAAAAAAAAGATGAAACAAACAAAACAGGACAGAAATGTTCAGAGAACCTTCTCAAAGGGAGAGCAACTAGTTGACGAGCGCTCTTTCAGGAGCCTCACAATGATCAACACCACTTGGCCCGCTGTCAGCCACCGCCACATGTCGCGCTCTGTTCGCTCCCTTCGGATTTTGTTTGTTTTATTTTTCCGACGAGTTTTTTGCTTTTTAAACCTTTTTTTCTTTTTGGTTTTCCACGGGTCTTCTTTAGCTTTTGGACCAAAACAAATTCGACTTTTTTTGCGCGAAAAAATAATGTGCTTCCGCGAGAGGCACATCCATGCCTCTTGGAAACGGAAATAAAAGTGTTTACATTTTTTTCCTAACACGACAGGCAAGGTTTTGCTTCCGCGAGAAGCACAACTGTGCTTTAGCGAGAGGCACAGCTCGAAACAGAAAAAAAAAACATGTTTTTTGTATTATTTTTCTTCTGCGAGAGGCATGGTTTTGCTTTCGCGAGAGGCACGGCCGTGCCTCTCGGAAATAAAAAAACAGTTTCCTGTTTTTTTTGCTTCCGCGAGAGGCACGGTTTTACTTCTGCGAGAGCCACGGTTGTGATTTCGCGAGAGGTATGGCCGTGCCTTTTTCGGAAAGGAAAAAAATTGTGCGCATTGGTTCAGTTTTTTTGTCCGCTTTTTATCGACCAGCTTTTTCACAATTTTTTTTGTCAAAACCTATCAACATGGGACCTAGTTTTGAAGATCTCGACACGAGGAATCCAATGATGAAAACGGTTCGAAATTTGGACGCACGATTTAAGAGATAAAATATTTTAAATAAAAAAATTTGTGAAAAAAGGAAAAATTCGCAGGTTGTGACAAGAGGCGCACATGCAGCGCGCCACTTGTCACAACCTGAAAAGATGGGACTGATCTTTGCAAGTAGTGCTCCTCAATTGATGATTTCGTCTAAAAGGTCCCCTAAACCGGGGAGCAACTAATTAACGAGCGCTCCTTCGGGAGCCTCGCAACGATCAGCGTCACTTGGCGCGCTCATAGCCATTCGCCACGGGTCGTGCTCTGGGCGCTCCCTTCGGATTTTATTTTTTTATTTTTACGCACGCGTTTTCGGCTTTTTAAACTGTTTTTTTTTCGGTTTTTTTGACGTTTTTGTTTTCTACCGGTCTTCCTTAAATTTCGACCAATTTTTTTTTTCAAAAAAAATTAATTTTTTTCCGCAAAAAATGCAATTTGTTTTCCCGAGAGTCACGGTTTTGTTTTCGCGAGAGGCACGGTTGTGCTTTCGCGAGAGGCACGGGCATGCCTCTTTCGGAAAGGGAAAAACGCATTTTCTGTTTTTTTTTCTTTCGCGAGAGGCACGGTTTTGCTTCCGCAAGAGGCACGGTTGTGCTTTCTCGAGAGGCACGGGCGTGCCTCTTTCGGAAAGGAAAAAAATGCGATTTTTGCTTTTGTTTTCTTTCGCGAGAGGCACAGTTTTGCTTCCGCGAGAGGCATGGTTGTGCTTTTCGCGAGAGGCACGGCCGTGCCTCTTTCGCAAAGGGACAAAAACGCGGTTTCTGTTTTTTTCTTTCGCGAGAGGCACGGTTTTGCTTCCGCAAGAGGCACGGTTGTGCTTTCGCGAGAGGAACGGGCGTGCCTCTTTCGGTTTTCTTCCGCGAGAGGCACTGTTTTGCTTCCGCGAGAGGCACGGTTGTGATTTCGTCAGAGGCATGGGCGTGCCTCTTTCAAACAGGGAAAAAACCCGTGTTTCCGGTTCGGTTTTTTTGTCAGGTTTTTTCGTCCTGTTTTTTCGTGAAAAAAAAGTTCGTCAAAACTTATCAACATGGAATCTAGTTTTGAAGATCTCGACGCGAGGAATCCAATGACGAAAGCGGTTCGAGATTTGGACGCACGGTTTACGAGATAAAATGTTTTGAATAAACGGATCTACGAAAAAAAGGAACAACTCCCAGGTTGCGACAAGTGGCGGACATGTAGCGCACCTCCGCCACTTGTCGCAACTTGGTGGAGTTGGAGTGATCTTCGCAAGGAGTACTCCTTAATTAGTGATTTCACCTAAACCGAGTGGTTGCTCGGAGTGGGCCGGGCCATGTAGCGTCTCTTGATCGCTTCGGTTCAGCCAAGCTGCGACAATCGGATGCACACTAGCGGCAAATAGGACCTGCCGCAGAACTCGACTTATAAGGGCAGTGGCGTTCTCTCCTAACAACACACAAGCTTACTACATTTCGTTTATTGAAAGCTATATAAACTAACTCTAATTAATATACGAATGAAATATTGCAAGTTCATAAAATATATATTTTTAATATTTATTCATTTTAATATTGAGGCAACCTTATCTTAATTATTTCTTCAAGAGATAGTTAATCATATTAACTAGTGGATGACAAATTATGTACAATTGACACGCATTGGTTTATAAAAAAATAGAGAATCGAAGTTCATTTTTTTCTCATGTTGAGTGCTTGCATACCATTCGTTTATATACCGTATAAATTCATCAAATGGGTGTAATTCATTACTGCCAAGTGGGTTAGCAATTCAGAAGGTTACAAGCTGTAGAGTATTAGAAAGAAAAAAAACTGTTGAAATAAATATTAATGTTTTGAGTATTTGTTTGTTAAGATGCCATCAACAGTATCCGTACATATATTTCGAAAAAACTTGTCCATCAACAGATGCCATCAACAGTATCCATAACATTTCCCCAATTCAGACCTCGCACTACAGGCATCAGTTCAAGAAGTCCATGGAGCATGTAAGGAGGTGGCTCTACATCCCCTCGGTCAGCGAGTCCATTCTCACCTTGCCATCCGCCGGTACTCAATGCAGAGCCTTCACGGGTGGCAGCACAGGGGTGTGGAAGGCATTGGTGGATGCGGTAAAGGTAAATTCAATGGGCATTTTTAGCACACTTTTCTTACATCTGAAACATATCGTGTTTGCCATTTCTTCAGTAAAAGGTTTTGTTAATTCTTTGCAAAACTTATCCAGATATATATGCCACACGGCTCGAGTAGAATGATTATTTTCCATAATTTCCACAAAGCCATAATGACCAACACGAAGCCGCTCCCACACCAGAGCCGGCTTAATCTTGTGGATGACAGTAGATAAGTATTTGTGCACTAGCCCCTAAGAGCAACTCTAGCAGACCCCGCAAAAGTTCCGGGAGTATGCGGGCTCGGGCCAATTTTCCGTCTAGAACAGAGCCCGCATACTCGCCCAGCCCGCAAATTTTTTTGCCGCAGCCCGCAAACCGCATGCCCCGAGCACTATAAGTGTGGTTCCGCGACCCTTTTGCGGGTCCAACCCTATACCCCCGCCGCCGCGAGCCACTCGATTCCCCGTTCCCCTCTCCCAATTTCATGCCGCCGGCGACCCTCCGCCCCGCCTCCAGCCGTCATGTGGGGGCGAATGTGGAGCTCCGGACGCGGCTCCGGCAGCAGATCCGGCCGTGAGAGGGAATCGGAGCGCGAGCGGCGCGTCCGGTCCGACGGCGCGAGGAAGCGCGGCGCCCGGAAGTGGACCAACCACAGGCTTTCGCCGCCGGCGAGCTTCGACCGCCGCGAGATGGAGGAGTATGACCTCCGGCGGACGTCATTCGCCTCCGCGAGTTCTTCGTACACCAGATCCTCCTCCTCCTCCGCCGCGGGCTTCCTCCCCGTGAAGAGGGAGTGGTCGAACGAGGAGGAGGAGCCGGAGCCGCCAGCGCCGTTCGCCTTCGGCCCGGTGAAGGAGGAGCCCGAGGAGCCCACTCCGCTCGGCCGCCGCGGAGTCGTCGGGCCCGAGGAGTACGTCGCGGACTTCGACGCCGTCACCGCCGCCATCGCCAAGCGGAGCGTGCGCGAGGAGGAGGAGCGCCGGCGCCACGCCGGGAGCTCGAAGCCCTCAAGTGGCGCCAGGCGGTCGCCGCCAACGAGAAGGCTGATGAGTGGCGCCGCATCCACGCGGAGCAGGCGGAGAAGTACATCGATCTGTGCAGCTCCGGCGAGGAGGATTGAGCGTCCCACTCCTCCACGGCGTCGTCCAGTTTGCCGCGACCTCGCCGCCGTTAGATCCGACCCCCTAGTACTAGTTTAATGTAGTATGTAGTATAGTTATGCTTGTAGTTTATTGATCATGTGATGAACTATGTAGTGACGAATCCACGAGCTTGTCAACAAAAGCCTGGAGGAAAGAGTTTTCCCTAGTCAACGATGGAAGGGGACGATACATATGGGCAACTATAACGTCCAAATTAAAAAATGATTTTTTTCCAACCATTTAGCTTTTGAAAACTATATTTGGGACCTGTCCGGAATGATGAAGTTTCCATAACACAAGATGCCTAGTTACACCCGCATAAGGCCCACCCAAAAATATGAGTCATATAGTCTCCAGTCCACTTGGGAGAGTTGTTTAGACCCCATTTACTGAAGAGTAGCTCTTCCCATCGTCCTTCCTCATTTAGAAACTCGAATAGCCATTTACGTACAAGCTTGTTATTTTTTAAATTGCAAATCTTGATGTACTTATTTTCCCTAATCCTTAGGATGAGAAAGCCAATTTTCTACTTAGCCACGTGGCCTTTCTTTTATTACGATCTATCACTTTGTAAATGGAAGTGATTTGAAATTGGGAAGCCTCCCCATGACCCATGGCTCGATTTTGAAGGAGAGACTATGTGGGAATTAGTTAATGAGTAGAAGGTAATTTGAGTAACTTAGTTAGTAACCGTAACATCACGTGTCCCAATACAATATGTGTCTATAACCTATAAATACAGCTTTCCATGACCCCACAGTAATATTACTATCTACTATGAAGGTAATAACATAGCATAGGGTCACATGTATGTTACTAGTGTAAGTTACTCTCCAATATGGCTAGTCTAATGTGTTTTTAAAAACTATGTTTGCTCGCAAAAACATGTTACTTTATGTGACGGAGGGAGTAGATGATATGACAGAAATGGATGTATCTAGACGTATTTTAGTTCTAGATACATCCACTTTTATCCATTTCAGTGACAAGTAATATATATAGTAACGCTAAACTAAGCGTGAGTGTATCATGTTTTAGTACCATGTCGTATAGTATGATGTTTTAGGTATATACTATTTTATCATTCCAACTATGTTCATATACTATGGCTAAGATTTTCATAAGCGGGGTATATAAGAAAATTGCATTTCAATCCATACTTTTTTATATTTATAAAATACCTTCCTATTTTTACGTATAAAACAATGTAATTAAAAGAAGACATACCACCTTGAAAGGTGTAGATATACTATATAATATTATTATATACTATATATGTTGCTTACATACTCTCCGGTTTGATCCATACTATATACAACAAACATAACTCATACGAGTGTAACTACCACCAGGTGGTGGGAAACATTTGTTATATCATAAACTAGTATCATGCATGTGCATGATACTACCAATTGTGAGAGGGATACAGTATCATAGCTTTTAATTCGTGAAAACACTTATTTCATTGATCCAATGCAATCATCTTTCTATGGATTCCAAAAAATAATAAATGATATTTTCTAAAATACAACCCTATGATGCCATTGCTAGGAAATATGTGGCTCGTGTTTTTAGGCGGCCACGTGACAGTATATATACATGTACATGGGTGATATAATATGCAGAAAAGCCCTTACAGAACATGTTGTATAGGTGACATGTCTGGAAGCAACCATCGATCTAAACAGAAAAAGGATGAGGACATGTCACCTATAGCAACATGTGATATCTCTCGTAGGGTGTGGAGGTCTTTGAAAATAGCGTTGCCCAAGAAGGAGGCATTTCTACCTAGACCAGTATGCAGAGGTGAGTGATTTAGAATTTAGTCCTTCCAAGGTAGCATAGGTGAGTGAAGAAATTTGAAAGAAAATTTTAACATAAGGAAAAACATTCGTGTAGTGCATGGGTTAGTATCTTAGATGACTCAAGAAAGAGAAGATACTAACCCATGACTGTTTTTATGACATATAGTAGCACAAAATTTGTGATGATATGGTAGCTTGATGTGATACTAGAATCTTCTCTTTCTTCTATTAACACTATGTCATGTTATTATTACTGATTGGCATTGCATGGAGAGCTGCATGATACCCTCGCTACGGATGATCTTACTGTGCATTAGAGAGGTGTAGTTTATTCGACACCCCAGAAACACTACACAGAAAATATAATATTTTTCTGTAAAAATGTAGTAAAATACAAGCTTGGATAGTACACAAATACGGCAGCCCCGGTGCATGTAGCTCCCGCTTGCGCAGGGTCCGGGGAAGGGTCCGACGACTTTGGGTCTATTGTACGCAGCCTTTCCCTAAATTTCTGCAGGAGGCTGTTTCCAGAGCTTGAACCCGTGACCTCTTGGTCACAAGGCAGCAGCTTTACCACTGCGACAAGTCTCCCCTTCACCCATCGAGAGAGAGGTCTTATGAAAAAAATGCCCTTAATTCATTTGTCTCTCTGTGCATGCACGGGCTGGTGTAGATATTGGACGATCGGGAAGAAACAGAGAAAGACCACCCGGGCTTTATCATGGTCATCTCCAACAGCGGCGACGAGTCGATTCCCCGCTGGCAGGAATCTTTGAAGCCCAAGTATATCACACACGCCTTCAGCTGCCACAACAGCGACGCGCGTACCACCAGGGACATGCACTACCTCGCCAGCAGTTCCCGCGGCATCTACGCCAGCCTCCACGACCACCGCAACCAGCTAACCGAGGCCTTCACGGCCTGCATTAAGAGAATCACCTCCACCATTGGCGTCCAGACAACGATTGAAATCAAGTGCACCCACCCCAGCGTTTCGTTGTGTACCACTGAGTCTGGTGAGTTGGGGCCTCGTATCGGTGAAGACGGCAGGTCTGTCTCCATAAAGGTGGATAACCTTTACGCCGGCACGGCAAAGAACTTCATGTTCAACATGGAGAACGCTTGCGACAACCTGTCCGATCTCCTCGACGTTAAATTCACATGGGGAGGCAAGGTGGACGATCAAGTGGTCATTGTCAACAACGGGAGTGATGGATCTGCGGAGGTAATGGAGGATATCGCGCGCGCTGAGACAGGCAAAATCATATGCGAGATTACTGATCCAAATTACGATATGGCGGCGGACAAGTTGCACAAGTGCCTCAAGCAGGCTTCCATGAAGGCACAAGCTTCTGGCGATGCTCCCCTCGCAGGGGAGATGGAGAAGATGGCGGCCATCCTGCACAGGAAGATGAGGAGCCAATATCCGGATGCCGTTGATCCGAGTTACGTTAAAAAACTTCTAGAGGACAGGCTGTCCAACATGCTCTCGTGGTTGTCTTTTCAAGCCTTGTCTGAACAGCCACCCAGGATACCATGGCGCAGTTCTTTTCAGCCGGAGCTTCTCCAGAATTACCCACACAAGAAACAGGAGTGAAGAAGAAGCCTCGGACAAACTGCAGTTCAGTTCTTTTCTGTTTCTGTTGTGTGAGCTTGATGTCTAATTTATGTGATGAAAAGGCTAAAATGCCTGGTACTGAAATTTTGTGCTCACCTAACGGACATTGAGTTATTCTGTACTGTTTTTGCCATGGATATGAGCACAAAGAAAATTTCCGATCATCACAAAGTGCGTCCCGGCCTCCTTGATCTTGTACGCCAGGCACCTTGTTGAGCTATACGAGCGACGCACATGGTGAAGCATTACGGTGTCGCGACCGATGTGGAGGTGGAGGAGCTGGGCTGGGTCAGTGTCACGTTGGATTGACGCCCGTCTGGTCTGAAACATACAATACTCACTATGAGACTTTTTACGGTACATCATACTACTCGTTATAACGGGTAGTATTAAGTTAATCCAACGATCAACATGAGTCCATCAGATTTTCTATTAGGGATAGAGTTGTCTTTTCCCAGGTTCAACAATAACGATTCATCTAATTAATTAAAATACGTTTCATCTAATTAATCACAGCCGATGCCTCTGCAGGCCACCGTCCCCAATATCAGCCAGCCCAACGCCGGCAATAATCACCGGACACAGCCTGCAGTCGCCACGCGCAGATCAAATTAAAATATGTTTCCTGACTGTGCCTGTAGACCGCGGCCTTCAAGAACTCGGCCATCCCAACGCCGCTTGCAATCCTCCCGGTGTCCTGCCATCTCAATGCCGCTACAGCTGCCGCCGCCGCTGCCATCTCGGTGTAGCAACTTAATAAGCTATCGTTTTCGGAAAAGAAGGCACATGACATGATGTCAAGACGGGAGTTCAATGGAGTTCTAGCCATGATATAGCGTCGCATTCCAGTATTAGCGAGTGATGCCTGGGACGGGTTGAACAAGGTCCTCGTCATGGCCCCATGGGCATGGTCAGTTTTCAGCTGATGGCATGACCTCGTTGCTCTTTCACTACTACTAATAAAGCTTTTTCACTAGGGTGGAGCGGGCACGTACCTTCCTCTAACTCGTGGAGGTCGGCGGCAGGGAGGGCCGTGACCGCGATGGGGTATGCGGCCGGGGCGACAACTCGCCTTCGAGTCTCAGCTGGTTACCAGCTCCAGATCCGGCAGGCAAGATAGGAACAAGAAATGCAGGGCATCTTGCCGCCGATGACGGTCGGCTAGGCAAGGACGGGGGCGCCACTGTGCCAGCGCAGAGCGGGCTGGATAGGGCGACCGGCGATGGCGACGGGAAATGTACAGTGCGGGATGAGTAAATTACCTGCCTGGGGATGGATAAATGTGAACTACCCAAAATGCCCCTGATTACTTAATATACTACCAGAAATCTGGCGTAGTATTGGCCCATCTCGGCCGTACAACGAGCAGAAATAAACGATCCATATTAAGTTGATGCACTCACTATACATAAGGGGTCTTCGAAAGAAGCATCCATAGATTATGGGCTTACATAAGGAGTCCGCCGCCATATACATAAGGGGTCCTTTTTGAAATAAAATAGACAATAACCATACACTCCACATCAACACCAACCACCGTCAGTTCGAGTGTCTTCGAAAGAAGCAGAAGATTTGGAGAAGAGTGGCAATTCCATAGATTAAGGGGTCCTTTTTGAAATAAAATAGACAATAACCATACGTTTTTTAGACAACAACCAGACGTGGGAGAAGACATAGTGACAGGGGGCTAGCAAAATAGTCCCTCTCTTTCGAAATACTTTTTGCAGAAATGGATAAAAATGAATGTATATAGAACTAAACAACCCTTCGGCAAATCCATTTCTACGACAAGTAATTCTGGGTGGCAGAATAGTTGATACACTTCTTCACCTAGCATGGTTTCATCTCGAACATTTGAAAATATTAAATAATTTTCAAATGTATCATGAATTTTTGGAAACATGCAGTAAACATTTTTAAATAATGTTGAACATATTTAATTGTGGGCTCCAGATTTTTTCTAAATACATGCCTAACCTTTCTAAATACGAGTTGAAAATTTTCTAAATATGCCAAGAACATTTTTGAAAACATTAAATAATTATAATGGCAAGATAAATTTTGACAAAATGCAATAATTTTTTTATATGACATTGAATATATGCAAATGCAGGGAGAGTATTTTTATAAGTACTCGGTTAACTTTTGTAAATACAAGTTGAACATTAACTGAATATATGATGACCATTTGTTGATAAACATTAAATCATTTAAAAATAAATGATGTATTTTTGGAAACTTCCAATAATGTTTTTAAATAACATGGAACATATTTAAATGCGTGGCAAGTATTTTTCTAAATACATAGTGAACATTCATTTATAAAAGTCAAACCTTTCTAAATCAAAGTAGAACATTTTCTAAATATGTGATGGGCATTTTTTGAAAAAGTTAAACAATTTTAAATTGCATGGTGATTTTTGAAAATATTCAATAAAGAAATAATGTCGAACTTCTTTAATTGCGCGACGCACATTTTTATAAATACCCAGTAAACATTTCTTTATGAAAGTAGAACATTTCTCACTAAGAATTGAATATTTTATAAATATGTGATGAACATTTCAAATGCGGGATGGATATTTTTCTAAATAGAAACTCAACATTTCAAAAGATATGTTGTACATTTGTCTAAATATGTGATGAAAATTTCAAATGCGGGATGGATTTTTCTAAATACAAACACAACATTTCAATATACATGTTAAACATTTTCTAAATATGTGCTGATTTGTTTATAAAATTCTGAAAATAATTTTCAAAGGCGCGGTGATATTTTTTTCAATTATGCAAACATTTTTAAATTACCCTCAACATTTGGAAATGCTGCATTTTTCTTTCTAATTACACGGTGATCATTTATAAATACAAGTTGAACATTCTCTTAATATTTGATGAACATTATATTTTTCTGAAAAAAATTAAGTAATTTTACAATGCACATTGACTGATTTAAATATGCATTAAACATATTTTAATAAAGTTCAACTTTCTAAATGCGGTACAAGTTTTTTTATTCTAAGTACAAGGTGAATATTTCTGAAGAGACATCGAGCATTTTTTAAATATGTGATGAACATTTTTAATCCAAGATGAATTTACTAAAATATGCAGTAAAATTTAAATAAGTTGAAGTATTTTCTAAATCTGAGTGTGATTTTTTTAAATACTTGGTGTGTTTTTCCTAATACATGTTGAACATTTTTATAATTATGCAGAAGCTAGGTGTACGCATAGAGTTGGTCTTATATGACTTCGATATTTGCCAGTGTACTTCGTGCGTGTGGTTGCCATGGCATTGGCTGTATGCATCCTAGTTATGCACAAACTGGATCTGTCCTCATCGTGTTTATATCCTCTTAATGCTCCATTTTGAGCCAACAAAACCACCCTATTTCGAAAAACAGTTGGACGAATCTTAAAGTAACCAAGTACACTCCAACCAGGCATGGGATATCCGATGCATGGAAGAATTGCTTTTCTTGTGGCACTCCACAGATGTGAACTCCAGAGAGGTAGAGGGGATGGCTTCCACCTTCCATACACGATACTATCACCCCATGCTATTTGCAACAGAAATCAGTGTCTGCGACGCATTGAAGATCCTCAAGAGATGGAAAAGACACGGGAAAATCATTCTCTCCATGTGGGACGGCCTCCACTTTAATAGCTCCGGGACCCTTGCAAGCTTTGCCACCTCGATTACCATGACGTGTGTTATCAACTCACCACCCCGTCACTACAACCAAAGCCGCAGGCGACGCTGCATGGCATGTGTCTCGAAAAACCGAATTTAGTGCTTCTATGAACATCAAGTCATTAGTTCCTTGTATTGGAAATATACCCTAGATGCAATAATATTGTATTATTATATTTCCATGTTCATAATTATGAGTTTATGTTCCATGCTATAACTGCTATGATCCTGGAATAAGCGATTTAGTGAAAAACACATATGCACGTGTGGAATGATAGATAGTAAATTATGATTCCTAGTCCCGCCTCTAAAACTAGCTCATGTGTTGTTGGTGATCATGTTATTCGCATCTTAGGATATCATTAAGTGTAATGATAGTCCTAAAATAACATTGAGAGTATGACTTTGGAAGAACGATCATATTGAATCGGCCCAAACTTGTTTGTTATACTTTGGCATGCAATCATTTTTATAACACGTAGTCTGAACTTGTGATTAACTAGGAGATCATAACGACAACTTACAGGTTCATCGCAAAGTTTGACAAGGTACTTGATAGCTCAAGAGTGGAATTTGCTCCTCCGACGATGGAGAGATATTCTTAGGGCCCTCTTGATGTGATGACATCCATCATCATCTGGCCAGACACAGGTGACTATATCATGGGTATCCCGGAACATTTCACCGAGAAAGAAGAACAAAACCGGCAAAAAGGAGACCGCTAGAGTGAGCATGTGTATGACTCAAGAAGATACCGATATATCTCACCTCGGATTTTTCAAAGTATCGCGAAGCAAAGGGAACATCACATGATAACCAAAGTTTCACTCGAATGTTCTAAGTGTAATCATCGGGATGGATATGGACATCCACGGTTCCGCTATCGGTAATTGAACGAAGGGGTTTCGTTCATGTCTGTGCTTTACCGAACCTACAAGGTCACAAGCTTAAGGTAATGATGATTTGCTGAGTTTTAGTAGGACGAGAGTATCGAGGATTTATTTTTCGAATTGTTTCAGTAATATTTGAAATAATTTCGAGAGGAATCAGAAGTATTTCGGGGTCACCGGAAGGGTTTTGGAGTTTATCAGGCAATACCGGGAATTACCTATAAATAATATATAGGTGGAAAATGTACCCAGGGATGTTAAATTAATAAGAAAAGGCTTTACAAATCGTTAGGAGTATTTTATATTTAATTTAATATCAACCGGCCTTAAAAGGACAAGTGGTCGAAGGTGAATTAGGCCACAAGGGCACAATATGGGTGGCACCCCTCCCCCCATGAAAAGGAGAATAGGGAGTGTTGGGGATATTACCCATGGAGGAGACCCGACATTAAGGCCCAAGACCGGGACCCATTAGGTCTAGGTGGTTAAAGCCCAGGTTATCTCTTGAGCTTCCAATGTCGGGTGCCAGTGGGCCAGAAAAAGAACTGGCTAGGAAGATCATGACGAAGCCGTGAAAGAGTGGACCCAGAAAAACATGGAGTCCTAGTACGAGAAGGAGTCTACTTATCTTGGAAGACACAAAAGGGTTATCTGACTTAGAGTAGGATTCCGACTGTGGGTATAACCCGATGTAAACCAGAGGGACCCAACTATTATATAAAGGGGGATCCTGGGTCGTCTAAATGGTAAGTTAGAATCTCTCGAGTAACATTAGAAAAACAACACCCTTGTAATCAAGATCATCATCATCAATAGCAATAAAGAAGGGGTAGGCTTTTACTTCCACCGTGAGGGGCTGAAACTGGGTAAACTCGCGTCTATCGTCTTTGATCAATCCCATCCATGCCTTCACCTAGAAGGAATGGCATCACAACATAGTTCTATTATTAGTACATCCATCGTGACAAAACAATGATAGTTGGCACTCACCGTGCGACCAGCGCACGGTGGTGTATCCTTGGAGGGAGCTCTTCCAGGGATCTAGAAGCTCGCGATTAGCGGAGCAACGAAGAGCTGGCGTGGCAACCTCTACATCAACGATGCCGGCTGGGGTCATGAGGCCAACTCGATCGAGTTAGAATAGTGGGTCCCCATCGGCAAGATCCACGTCTTCATCGGCGGGTCCGTGCAGGAACAAGACGCCACAGATGACTTTATCGAGTCCGCACATCGAGTCACACCCCTCTCCAGACCAACGCTTTTATTGGCTTTATCAATGGGACCGTGCAGGAGCCGGAGCCACTGATACGCCTCCAACGTATCTATGATTTTTTATTGTTTATGCTTTTCTATTATCAATCGTGTTTGCTTTATATGCAATTTTAAATCATTTTTGGGAACTGACCTATTAACCTAGTGCCAAGTGCATGTTTATGTTTTTTTGCTATTTTACTGTTTAGCAGAGAAACCATACCAAACGAAGTCCAAACACGATGAAACTTTATGGTGATTTTTTATGGACCATAAGGGACCCTAGAAGCCTTGGGAGGAGGCCAGATATGAGAGCCACAAGCTCACACAACGCGCGCCCCGGGGGGCGTGACACCTAAGCTTGTGGGCCCCTCATAGCTCCACTTGACCTAATTCCAGCGCTATAAATACCATAAATCCAGAAACCACCAGAGCGAAACCCAAAATAATTATTACGCCACCGCAATACTCTGTTATTTTGTAATACCATCTTGAGGCCTCCGTCGGTACAGTGCCGGAGGTGGAATCGATCACGGAGGGCTTCTACATCAACCATGTTGCACCTCCAATGATGTGTGAGCAGTTCCCACAGGGCCTGCGGGTCCACAATGACTAGCTATATGGCTCTCTCTCTCTCTCTCTCTCTCTCTCTCTCTCTGATCTTCAATAGATTTTTCTCCCTAGAGATCGATTCGATGTAATCTTGTTTTGTGATGTGTTTGTTGGGATTCGATGAATTGTGGTTTTGTGAGAAGATTATTCATTGAGAGTAACTGAGTCTTTTTTGAACTTTATTATATGTGATTGTTATAGCTTTGTACTCCTCTCCGATCTATCCATTTGGTTTGGCCAACGAGATTGATTTATCTTCAGTGGGAGAGGTGCTTTGTGGTAGGTTCAATCTTGCAGGGTCCTCAATCTATGACAGGAGGATTAGTGACGCACATATTGGTATTGTTGCTACTAAGGGCAAAACGATGGGGTTTAATCATATTACTTGGTTTTATTCTGTCTACATTATGTCATTATTCTCCAAGCATTACTTTGTTTGTTATGAACTTAATACCTTAAGATGCATGCTGGATAGCGGTCAAGGGGTGGAATAATAGTAATACATGCAGGTAGGAGTCGGTCTACTTGTCACGAACGTAATGAGGATGTAGTGATCATGCCATGAATAGTGTTAAAAAATAATCAAAAATACAAAAAAATATCTTGTTTGCTCTCTTGCTTGAATTGTCACTATGTCAAAGAAGATTAATATTTCTCCCGCCACTAGTGTGGAACCTTATGATCATCATGCTATGCAGTTAAATTTTGTAAGGGACAAAAATCCTAAAAGAAGCTTTGATGAGATTGCTAAGGATAAAGCTAATAAAAAGTAATTTTGTAATCTTGCCGATGATGATCTTTGTAGTAAAGAGGAAACCACTATTATGCATAAAAAAGACTCTTAATAAGTAGTGGTGATACTATTGGAAAAAGTATTACTTAAGATTTCTTTACTTGTGCGAGCTCCTTACCTATGATAGGTGGATCCATCCTTGCTAGAACTACCAATTTTGCTGATGCCATATCTTTGCTGTAGTTGACTGTGAAAGACAATTTGTGCACATGCATCGTCTATTACTAGAATTCTCCAATATTCAGGATCCTTTTGTTAAGCGCATGGCTATGATATTTCTAGTTCACGAATTTGGTCATAGTATGAAAGAGGCATGAGAGGTATTTTTTACAGAAATAAATAGTGACTATCCACCTATAGAAAATTAAATTCTGTAGACTATGCTTCATACAGCTAGAATCTTAGGGAAAACGTTCCCCCACCTTCCTTGATTCATAAACTGTCTAAACATAATAGTCAATTTTCTATAGGTAATAATGGACTAGGATGTGTACTGAAAGGAAAGTTAAGCGAATATCTCTAGTTTCTAAAGAAAAAGCGAATATCTCTATAGAAACCTATACAGTGAAGAAATAACTATCACTTACAAAGAGCCGAAGGAGGAACCTCCCTTAGACTTGATTTTATGAATCCAAATCCTACTAAATTTAGCCATTTTAATCACTATTTTTTGCCTACTAGAAAACTTGCTGCTAAGGGAAGGGAGTATGAAATATGAACGATCTCCCTTACAGGTATGATAATACTTGAAACAATGCATTATGCCTAGCTAGGGGCATTAAACAATAACGCTTGTTGGGAGGTAACCGAATAGTTATCTTTATTTTTCCTTTTTCCTTTTTTGTGTGATGAAATGATTATTGCTACTCCAATGATTGTGTTTTTATCTTTTAGTTAGTGTTTGTGCCAAGTAATGCCTTTCGGATGATTTAGATGAAAGTATAATGGATACTGTTTGAAAACAGAAACTTTTGCACCCAATATTTGAATATTGAGATTTTACGTAATGTGATAAAATCTTGAAATTTTTGGACAATACTGGGACACAAATTTTCAACGCTTTCTTAATTTTTCAGATTTGTTAGAGCAACAAAAGTATGATTTGAGTTCAGACCATTACAGAATATTGTGTTTTAGAAAGATTATGTTTCTATTGCATAGTGTGCTTATTTTGATGATGCTATGGATTATACCGGGGGTGGGGGGGGGGGGGCGTGTAAGTCATGGAGAAGTTAGAATACAATAGGTATTATGCAAGAACAATTATGAAACAATTTATAACAGTACGTAAAGAGGATGATTGATTTATTTTACTAACATATCTCATGAAGTTTCTGTTTAGTTTTGTGTGCTGAACTTTTCTAGTTTTGGGCAAGATCATCATGGATGAAGGAATAAGGAGCGGCAAAATCTTAAGCTTGGGGACGCCCAAGGCACCGCAATGTAATATTCAACAAAGAGCCAAGCATCTAACCTTGGGGATGCCCTGGGTGGCATCCCCTCTTTCATCTACAATTCACCGGTACGTTACTTGGAGCTATATTTTTATTCATCACATGATATGAGTTTTACTTGGAGCATCTTGTGCCATACTTTTATTTTGCTTTCTTTTTAGTTTGCCACATTCATTGTTTGCTGGACACACCTTTTCAGAGTGATACCCATTCATCATGTTTTCTAGAATATAGTATGTGCTTCTCTTATATCTTTTGAGTCATGCAGTTGCTCATATGCTTCACTTATATCTTTAGAGTACGGTGGTGGCTATATTTTATAGAAATCATTTGCACTCTCATGCTTCACTTATATTTATTTTGGAGTGTCCAAATAGAAAGTGGTAATGTGCATGGGTTATAAGACTAGTTCGAGAATTATAAGAATACAAGAGTGGTATAATAAAAACATTCATGTGAAATCATTGAATATGAAATGTGTGAGTTAATTATATTGATGTATTAATATGAAAGGGTGCTATTTCATAACCATTGGTTATTAAAAATATCGATATTGAAGGTTGTTATGTATTACTCATTTAAGTGTCTAACATGGCATGACGGGGATGTTGGAGCATATTTATTCCACTAGGAAATCCTTTGTGTTATTCAAATCAGGGAAACGCGATGGTTAACTCCTATCAACATCCTCCCTAGGGGCATGCGAGTACTACCTTTCTTCAGGGCTAATGAAACATTCACAATAAGTATATGAGTTCTTTATGACTAATGTGAGTTCAGGGACTAATACGGCACTGCAATCACATAGCTAGCCTCTTCGGTCCCATGCATTGCCCTTTCTAACCTCTAGAGATTGCAAATTTTGCCAGTGCATGTTACGATAGATCATTGCACATCCTGGTACACTGCCAAAGGCTTTCATATGGAGTCATATTATTTCAGCTTATCGAGTTGAAGTAAATAAAAGTGTGATGATCATCATTATTAGAGCAATGTCCTAGGAGGTAAAGAATGATGGAGACTGATGAATACTTCAAAAAGTAGGGATGAGATTCATGATATTGTTCTGACAAAAGGAGAGAGAGAAAAGAAAAAATTAAAAATGAGATAAAAGAAGACAAGGAGCAATGCTACTATCCTTTTACGACACTTGTGTTTCAAAATAGCACCATGTTGTTCAAATAGAGAGCCCATGATTTGTCACTTTGATATACTAGTGGGAATTTCTACATTGTAGAACTTGGCTTGTATATTCCGATGACGGGCTTTAACACGTCTATTTTGCATCATGTTTCCTACTATTATTTATAATGTTTTTGGTCATTAGTTCACTTTATCATGCAATTCTAACGCCTTTACACGGAGTGGGAAATTACCGGTGGCTGGAATTCTGGAGCCTAAAAAGCTACAACAGAGATACCTATTCTACGGAGCTCCAAATAACTTGAAACTTCACGATGATTTTTTATTGAATATATCAAAATTACTGGAACAAACATATACCAGAGGGAGGCTACTAATTGCCCACAGAGCAACAGGTGGCGGCCACACCCTAGGCGCGCCTTGATGCCATGTGGGGCCAACAGCCTGCCTCTGGTGCCCATCTTATGCTATATTAGGGGGTTTTCCCTAGAAAAAAGAAGGGGGGGGGGCTTTCAGGATGAAGAGCTGCCCTCTTGAGGCGGAACTTGGGTAGGAGCACTTTTGCCCTCCGACGTAGCGATTCTACTAGGGGATACTTCCCTTTGAGAGGGAGAAATCGAAGCCATCGACATCACCAACGATCCTCTCATCATGGGAGGACCAATCTTCATCAACTTCTTCACTAGCACCATCTCATCTCAAACCTTAGTTCCTCTCTCGTATTCAATCATTGTATCAACACCTCAGATTGGTACATGTGGGTTGCTGGTACTGTTGATTACATCTTGTAGTTGATGCTAGTTGATCTATTTCGTGGAAGATTATGTTCAGATCCTGGACAATATTCAACATCCCTCTAATCTTAGACATGAATATAATTTGTGAGTAGTTCTTTTGTTCTTGAGGACATGGTATAAGTCCTGTTATAAGTAATCATGTGAATTTGGTATTCGCAATGATGTGTATGTAGTTCTTCCTTTAGTGGTGTCATCTGAACGTCGAATACATGGCATTTCACCATATTTGGTCCTAATGGAAGGCATTGTGGAGTAATACATAGATGGTGGATTGCTAGAGTGACAGAAGCTTAAACCCTAGTTTATGCATTATTCTGTAAGTGGCTGATTTGGATGCATATGTTTCATGCTATGGTTAGATTTATCTTAATTATTCTTTAGTAGTTGCGGACGATTGCGATAGTGGGTAATCATCAGTGGGTTGCTTTTTCAAATAAGAACAACACCCTAGCACCATAGCAAACGCAAATCAACTGAACATGATGAAAGTGACTAGACGATAATTCCCATGTGTCCACGAGAATGCTTTGCTTACTATAAGAGAACATTCTGGCTTGTCATTTGTTATAAAAAGGATTGGATCACCTTGCTGCACCTTTGTTACTATTGCTAATTGTTACTTGTTACAAATTACCTTGCTACCAAACTATCTGTAACCGCTACTTTCGGTACTTGTAGAGAATACCTTCCTGAAAACCTCTTATCATTTCCTTCGACTACTTGTTGGGTTCAACAGTCTTGCTTATCAAAAGGTGCAAAACATTTGCGAAGGAGGATGCATCAAACACGGTTCAGATTATAGTTCCGTGTGAGATGCTTGGCATATGGTTCAGTTCAATTAACTGTTTGTGATGTGGCAATACAAAAGAAACGAGCAACGAGATGAAGGCGTGTGCGATATACGGCTTACGGTTCACTCGGATGAACTGTTTGTGATTATGTAACACAAAAGAAATGGTCAGCCAGATCAAGCCATGTGCGATATACGGCAGGTGGTTCACTCGGATGAACTATTTGCGTTGAGACATGAGAACAGAAATGTTTCAACTTAACAAGATGTGTGTGATACGCGACAAACAGGTCTGTATCGGAAACGTGTGTGAAGACCGATAACAACACAGACGTTTACTGCTAACAAGCCGTGTGTGTTGTGAGCGAATGATTGCTGGTATACAATTGTGAGTGATTGATGAAAACATCACCGATGGGTTCCATTGTTTAGTCCGTGTGCGATGTGATTTTCTTTGTCCGCACAACATCTACGCTCTGTCTATAGAGCATCAAACATATATACTTAAAAAGACCGCATTGCATAACCAAATTAAGCATACAATTACACATGTGACTACACACATAACATTTCCACACACCAAAGTAAGCAATTACATGCATACTAAAGTAGGAGAAATGAGGATCTAATCATCTACTTATTGTTGCGACGACTCTTGCCATTGCTCTGCTTCCAGCCGGATCCCTGGCCGTTTGGGAAGGAGGCACTTCCTCATGTCAATGATCTGCTTGTACATGTAGTAGCTCGTGTATGCCTCCTTGGCCGCGTACACAATGTGAGCTTTGTCGAGTTTCTCCATCCAGGCCAAGTGCCAGGCACGCTTGTCCTTGTTGCACGAATCCTTCATGTCTCTGTAGTAGGGGTCGATGATGGCCTTGGCGAGGTCAACTAGTGAGTCCTTCTCATGCTACTTGCTGCCCCAGATCTTGATTGGCGCTGGATGTCGACAAGATTCTGGCAGGCGATGCACAAATTCTCGAGCGCCTTTACATTGTTGGTGATGTCCACCATAGCGAACATGTAGTGGGGGATGTTGACAAACCTAGCGAAATGCTCGCAAGGCCTTGTGGCCATGCAGTAGTGGTATACGAGGACGTAGTGGTGCATGCACATCTGGTCGACAGCGACCTTGGGACGAGACCTGGCATGAGCGCAGGTGTACTTGAGTTCGAACCCGACCACCTTGTACTTCTCCTTGTTAAGCAACAACTCCATGATGTGGATGGAGTGCTCCACCCAGACCAGGTCGTTGATGTACACCACCGAGAGGTCCATGAACCTTCTGTGGGTGTCCACCACGGCATGCATGGTGAACTGCTGCTCGTCGTCGGCAGCCGCTCGGAGCGCCATTGGACCCACGAAGGATACCCTCTAAGAGTTTCGCATGGTGGGTGTGCTTCTTGCAATGGTGGGGCGCGACCGAAAGGTTGAAGAGACACAAGGGTTAAATGGCCGTTGTAATAAATGGGGGCCGGCCGGCCTGTAATTGTCATGTCTTGTCACGGCGTTCATAGTGGAGGATTCCAGTGCACGCTTGACAACACCACACCACACGCATGGGCTCGAAGAGGAACCAAATGTATCGTCGGTGAGCCTGTTCCCGCTCTACCGCGTTGTTTACCATGCAAGCTTCCCGCCCGGCTAGTTTGGCCATGCGTCTGCAAGAAGAGGGACAAATCATGGGCGTTTATTGGCAAAAAGCTTTGTAAAAAGGAAGTGTGTGGGATGACTTTGGTCATAAGTTTACCCATGGGTGATGAGGTCAAAGTTACACAGAAGGGTGATGATGGACACTCAAGTGCCATAATTAATTCTGCGCTCTACAGTGCACACCGTGGAAGAAACCAACTGTGCGCAATAATGTGGAAGATCATAGTCGAGTTAGCTATACAGATCGCGTGTTGCGAGATCGACAAGGTAAATAGATTTGAGAATGGTTAATAAAATCTAAGACCATTGCATATTAAGGTCAAAATAGTGCTAGCAATATGCGAGTCTCATATGATGCCATTTCAATGATTGTACCACAAAAGCTCGAAATATTACAAGGTTCAAATTCTAGAGTTATATGGCTCAAATTCAAATATTACAAGGTTCAAACTGATATTAGAAATGAAATTCGGCTCGTCAGCTGCAAACGCTCGCGCTGACCCGCTGAACATGGATATCAGAGAGGTTCAAACTAATATTACCACTTCTAAGTCTGGTTTCACAACCTCAGAATTTTTGCAAAGGGGTCAGCCACTGAGAATTCATGTATGGGCTTGACACGATGACTTCCGATTACTCCGTCATCTGAAGTTCAAAAATGAAATTCAACCTCAAATTTTTGGAGAAAAATAAATGTAGGGAAAACCTCATTTCCTTCAGCACCCTTGCTATGAGAGCAAAGAATCTGGCGAATATAATCTCCGGTAAGGTCCCTCGGTAGGAGTTCAAAGTAATTTCTGAGAGATGTAGATCTAGGCATTCGACGTGATTGTTATCTTGTATCACATTATCCACCAGTGGGCCTAATCTTATCTGCAAAATAAGAAAACATGTTCGTGCCTACATGCAGTTTTGAACATTACTACAGGCCTATTTGGTTTGGAGGATTTGTAAAATGTACTAACATGCCATCTTCGATCTGACATGATTAACATGGGCATTTGATTACATTCTGAAAAAATGTAGGCTTCTTCACAAGAGGTTGGAGCGGATGAAAAATTCCCTAGGAAAGCTAGTACAGATGAATCCAAAGGAGAAATGCTTATTGATTGTAACCATATGGATCAAGCAACCAATATGGGGGGTGGAACATGTTTGTACTGAAATCCTCCAAAAGAATCCTTCAGAAATCGTAATACATTGTCATTGTAAACTTGGAAAAAGGTGTCACAAATTGAACTCCCTTATGGTTAACATTTAACAGGAAAGGAACATCACCTCGATATATAGCTTCTCATGGCACGGAAAGCATCTCAGGAAACTGACAACTTGCTCCAGGTTGGGGCTGATAGATTCTAGTGCCAAGACCTTCACTATGCGCAGTTTCGGGGTCAAGCTTGTCGGAATCATTTTCTGAATGACGGACAGACAAATATCTTCAAAATTAGAAATAATGTTAATTTGTAGAAGGAGAGGTAGAAGGCGGTTGTTGTACCTGAACGGGTGTGGATCCAATAACAAGTTCAGAGTATTTGTCAGACGAGTAGCCCACCACTATCAATTTTGGCGTAGAAATGACATTGCCTCTTGTTGGACCTTCTTGATCAACTACAAGTAATCTCTCAGGTGCAGGTGTGTCGTCAGTGACCATACCGTGGTACACATCTTATGATGTCTTCCTGCCCCACCAGCAACTCACATAAATAGTCCGGAGAGTCATGGAGGTGATGTGGAAGGTACTCAACACATTGATCGCCTGAAGACGAAGGTACTCGAGTGCAGTACAGCCATGGAGCAGGTGCTCCATGTCACTGTTTGAGAGGAGCACGACGACGATATCGAGGTGCTTTTGTTGTGGTAGAATAAGAGCGGGCGCTTCATTAAGAGGGGGGGGGATTGCGGTTCCTCAACTTGGCGACGCGCAGCGTGGGCGCGAGGCGGAGTGCGGACGTTGGCAGCGACCGAATATGCCCATCATCAAAAGTGAGCTCCTCGAGCTGATCTAGGGAAGGGTATCGGAACCAGTCGTCAAGCTTAGCTGGGTCCTTGCCATTGGAATGGAACTTGCCCATTCTAAGGCCTCTGGTTGGGCCATGGTGACTGGCGAGCATCTTGGAGAACGCTTCCAAGCTTTTGCGATAGCCATGGCAGAGCTCGTGGGTGTCGATGAGGTCGAGACGGCTGGAGTTCCATAGGGGCTGCCACCGCCAGGAAAGGAAGGTTGTCCGTGCCCCATATTTTATTGGGAGGAGGGAGATGATGACTATCAACATATCATTGGGGAGGCTATTGATGATGTCTAGGCCTGTTGGAGTTGCTTGCGGTTCTAGCTCGCCCCACCTCCGCTTGTTGGGAGCCCCGTTCTCCACCTCCAGAGTCTCCTTGTCAGCGGTGCATTCTGATAGAAATGGGAGTACATGGAATATTTTGTTAAAACAGGTCAATAGAAAAGTGTATTGGTAACTAGAAGTTATTAGGTAGGAATATAGTAAGAAAAGGGAATAACAATTGGTTGCTTAAATACTACACAATTCATTTGACATTGCTGGGTAAGTCAACATGCAGATAGTTGAAAAGAAAAATTACTTCGAACAAAGTCTGGACGGATGATTTTGTCGGGGAAGTGAGCATATATCTCATGACCAGGCCCTTTTATGTGCAGCGCATATTTAGTGCCAGCTTTCAGTACATAAAACTTAGAAATTTCATTCCAAAAGCCAGTGCCAAAATAGGAGTAACCACGTTCATCAAGTCTTATAGTAGCAACGATTGTAAATCCATGGTTTGTGTGCAGTATGACGTCCATGCAGCCTTGATCTATGTAAAGGGAAAAATTATGCACTACATAATCTGTTGCATAGCAAGGGAAAATGGTAGGACTGTTAAAGAAATATGGTAACATGCAAATATGGGCCAAAATTGAAAGAATTGTACAACAGTTGAAATCAAAGGACAAAAATCTAAAATTAAAAAATAGGGTAAACATGATGTCATGGAAATATGAGAGTCATCGATAGAACAATACATCATTAATTTGCCTAATATAGAAAGAAGAGGGGGGAAATCCCCTTTGACGTATATGGTGCATGTGGCACCTTTTATGTTCACCAAAGTAGGCCATGCCAACTGATTTAGGGTGAGATTGAACATACCACGCGCGTCCTCAAGTTATCTGGTATGGTGAGATGGAATCTCTGGCAGAGGTCGCAAAGTCCTGAAGTGTCGGCGCACTCTACATTCTATGGATGAAAGAAAACCCTCAAAACAGCTCGAATAAAATTGAATTCACGGCGATTTCTGCCGGGTGATTAAAGGAGGTAGATGAACTAGGAAAGAGACGAGATAATATCTAATTAAATTAGTTACCTCGTCGTCCATGAGAAAGAACCCTCAACTGGCAGATTCCCCAACCGAGCGGAGCTGAGTCGACCGCGAGTAGAGTCAAGAAAGTCAATGGCGATAGGCGGCAGCAAGCGGACGTGGTGAAATGTGGTGGGCTTTGCCGACAGCCTGGCGGTGGCGGCAGGAGTCGAGCTAAGTGTTTACCACCGCGATAGGTGGTGCCATGGCATAGACGTGAAGGAGCTTGTGCAGGTGTGAATGGGGACCGTACCAGAGTGGGTGGCGGGCAGGGTGAGGGATTTTGTGATTCAGGATGGTGAGGGTTTTCTTTTTTCTTTTTAGAATTGGGTGGTGAGTGTCAGCGTGCTGGGAACGGGGGTCCCCAGACTTTCCTGCTTGTGGCCCACAGCGTGACTCCACCAGCGGCCCTGTACGTCCCATCTTCACCAGCAAACACTCAAGACCCTTGCGAGGGGCCAAGCCTCGCGAGGCAGACGACACAAGACCTCCTCAGCGGCAGCCTCCCTAGGCTGGCTTGCGAGGGGCGGAGAGATCAAGGCAAGGGGCACCTCGCGAGGTTCCCATGAGGTGAGCCATGACGACTGAGGGAGTCCTGCACTAAGGGGTCCTCGGGCGTCCGGCCTATTATCCATGGGCCAGACTGATGGGCTGTGAAGACACAAAGGCCCAAGTAAGCCACATATTCCAATTGGGTTATGTATTTTGATGGCTCCAAAATGCTGGCGGGGCTAGGAGCGGGCGTCGTGTTAATATCCCCCACTAGAGATATCGTCCAGTACGTACTCCAAATATTATACACACACTCCAAGAACGCAGCCAAATACGAGGCCCTATTGCACGGTCTTCGGATGGCCATATCCATGGGAATACAACGCCTGGAGGTGCGCGGGGACTCAAACCTCACAATATCTCAAATAAATGGAGACTTTGAACCAAAGATACAAAGATGGCAGCTTATCGCAATTCCATCTTAAAAATGTCGGCCCGGTTCGAGGGGCTTGAATTCCATCACGTCGCTCGAGAAAGTAATCAAGCGGCGGACATTCTTGCTCCCATTGGCACTGAGCGCGACCCCGTCCCACCTAACATCTTCCTAGAAAGGCTTTTTAAGCCATCCGTGGTGTGGCAGGGGGGGGGGGGCAGCAACGACAATCTCGATCCGAACACACATCCAGATTCCGAACACACCGATATTATCGGGGGCTCAGCCACCGAAATAACACCGTCGGCCCACCTCATTATGGCAGTCATTGCCCCGTGGACCGAACCATTCTTGGCCTACCTTAATAGGAAGGAGCTTCCAGAAGACCAAGAATGAGTCTCGCCGCATTGTCCGGCGTTTGAAGGCCTACAAGGTTCACGAGCAGATGCACAGGACCTTGTCCAGGGGCTGCAACTTTTGGCAGAAATTCACGCTGGTCTCGGCGAACACCATGCTGCAGCCCGGGCACTCATCAGCAAGGCCTTCCGTACAGGGTTTTATTGGCCGACGGCCCGAGCAGATGCACAGGATCTCGTCCAACATTGCGTCGGATGCCAACTTTTCGCCAACGAAAGCCATATGCCTCCAACCGCCCTACATACAATCCCCATTACTTGGGCTTTCGCGGTCTGCGGATTGGATATGGTCGGAACCCTTAAAGGGGGAAGCCATAAGAAAAAATATCTGCTCATTATGGTGGACAAATTTACAAAGTGGATAGAGGCCAAACCGGTCAAAACGGTTGAGTCCGGCCTGGTGATAGAATTCATATCTGGCGTTGTGCACCGTTACGGTGTCCCACCCATCATCATCACCGACAACGGCTCTAATTTCATAGCCGATGAGGTGGAAATCTGGTGTGCTAATCTGGGCATTAAGCTCGACTACGCCTCTGTCTACCACCCACAAACAAACGGTCAAGTCGAACGAGCTAATGGTCTTATTAGTAGCGGCATCAAACCCAGACCGGTGCGGTCTTTGAAAGAATCAGACAAGCATTGGGTTGAGGAGCTTGACTCCGTACTCTGGGGGCTGCGGACCACGCCCAACGTACTACCGGATACACACCTTTCTTCATGGTGTATGGCACAGAGGCTGTGTTACCCTGCGATATTATTCATGACTCACCTTGAGTGCGTATGTATGAAGAGAAAGAAGATGAGCTAGATCAGCAGGACAACCTAGATGCTCTGGAGGAGGAGCGTGACATCACAAAAGCCCGTTCAGCATTTTACCAACAGCAAGCTCGAAGATATCAAAGCAGAGAAGTACAGGCCAAGACTTACAACGTTGGCGAACTCGTTCTATGCCTTCCCGAGAAGAAAAAGGACAAACTAAAGCCCAAATGGGAGAATCCCTTCATAATTGACAAAGTTCTCACCGGTGGAGTGTACCGTCTTCGTGATGCATCAGACAATCGCCTCGATCCGAACCCCTGGAACACGGCCAGACTCCAAAGATTCTACACCTAGCGCCGAACTCCTTGTTTGTCTCCTTCTCCCTTGAAGTTTCCATTATTTTTTCTCTCTTTTCTGATTATTCTTTTTTTCGCTTTAAAACTCTCGTACGGCTAGACCGCACACCCCTGACGTATACATCTTCACATATGTACGTCCATTATACCTGGGGGCTTGTTGGACAGAAGCTTTATTAGTTTTTGAGCATCAAGCTCTTCACATATGGGCCCTCCTCCATATGTACCCTTTTTTCGCCATTATATGCATCAATATGACTTAAGTTTTGGCCAAGCTGGGTTGCCTGGCTCCTGTGCTTATGCCCTACGTTCCCGTTAGTTCGGCTAGGGCATAAAGGAAGCACCTCTGCGATTGTTACTGCCGGGTCATCCGGATGTGTACCCCAGATTGGGTGAAGCCGAAAGCTAGCATTCTTAAGGCAATATTCAGTCGGTGAATTTGCATTCACTACATTGTGAACCCCCATAACTTACATACACTGTGATTTTCCCATCACAAGTTGGACATGTACATTAATGCATGCACACCTAGGGAAAGGAACCCTTAATGGAACTATTCTCTCTAGAAGATATTTCTTACGATCTCAATGTAATATAACATAACTAGCCGGATACAACTTGTCTGTTCAAGCAACTATGACCCCTACACCTAGTTTTCCACACATACCCCGGTCTATTCGGCCGTGATGGTATTCAGAGACACTCCGCACCTTCGGGTCCGCAGGTTGAAGCGAAAAGGTCTGCCATGACAAATGCTATACAATTCAGTTAGAGTTCCATATGTCAAGGAATGTACATAGTCACTTGGACTCAAACACTTCCTCCTCTATACCGTCCAACAGGCGGTCTAACTTACAATCCTGTTGGGAGTATTTAGTGGCCACATCTACTTGGTCATATACTAAACTAACGAGAATTTCTTCCCCATTTGACCCTAGCGGCCCGACCCGGGCCATGTGATTCGGATCCAGCTTGGTATACTGTGTCTTTACCATGGCCCAGGCTTCTGGCGCACCTTCCCAGCAGGTCGATATCTTCCATAGTTGAATACGCCGCCACGCTCCCTTGAACAGCTCTACAAGCTCCTCCATACTCCCTGGAGGGGAGGCGGATGGCCACAAGGCCTTGGCAACACTCCGCATTGCCTACCGAGCCTGCTCGTGCACTTGCGACAGTCCTTGCAGCAGATCACATGATGATCCGGACACCTCCTCTTCGGGACGGCCCGTCAATATACCTGCAATCATAGCTATATCAGCTACTTTTACTTCCAAACTGTTATAAGGTAAATACGGCCACATATTGAATATGTCGCCTTGCAGTTTTTTGTTCTCCTTCCGCTCCTCGCCCAGCCGGGTATTTGCATGTTGGAGTTTGTTTTTCTCCTGTCTGACACGGGTCAAAACCCGCTCACCTATGGCATGCAGTCTTTTCGACTCTTTTTCCTCCAATTGATCTGATGATCCTGTTATGAGATAAACCCGGAGTGTTAACATGGCCGCTATGCAATAACTGTTCCTCTATGGAGGGTAATATTGCTAGAAGATGCCTTCTTGGAGTTTTTTAGTTCGGCGGTAGCAGCATTTATCTGTGTCCGACACTGCTCCAGATCGTGGGCTAGCAGATTGTTCTTCTCTATAAGGACCTGGTTACACAACGATCCTTAAATCAGTTGTACCAACTGCTTTTAGTCTCGGGGACTACTGGCATATGGTTATCCTATTTGGACAAAGAAAACTTACCTGCACATCTGTCAAATGCTGCTTTGTGGTTCTACTAGGCCCATCTCGAGCAGCTCAGATGTATGCGTCAGCCGAGCTGAAGGCATTAAATGACTCTTCTGAGAACTTAGGATCCCGTAAAACAGCCCTGCAGCATCGATGATTCATGGCGCTCTCTACTTCCGACTTGGTAACAGACATATCTTCCGAACCCTTGGCCGAAGGATAGTCTGGCGTTGTCCCCATAGTGGCCCCGGCCTCTCCGGCAGGATCTAAATCCCGGTTCTTGGGAGTGCGACCGGCCGGATCCCCGGACATAGTCTGGCGAACCTTTTTCCTGATACAAGACAAACATAACAATCACAGTTGGGTATGAGTGCTAAAGCATACTTTCGAATCCGTACCTCTTCGACGAAGGAGAGGCCTTGTATTCATTGACCTTCCTTTTTGAGGCCTTGCTTGGCGCGGGAGCCGCTCTCTTTGGAGTCGTCCCCGGAGTAGCATGACATACCGAACACCTCCCCTTTGGAGCATGAGACAGTGCGGTGGGTGAGGCAGTATGAGGAAACTCTTTTGAGGGGAATTTCTCCTGATGACTTACATGGGAAGTGTCGGTGTCAAAACCGGCGGATCTCGGGTAGGGGGTCCCGAACTGTGCGTCTAGACGGATGGTAACAGGAGACAAGGGACATGATGTTTTTACCCAGGTTCGGGCCCTCTCGATGGAGGTAAAACCCTACTCCTGCTTGATTGATATTGATGATATGGGTAGTACAAGAGTGGCTCTACCACGAGATCAAGGAGGCTAAACCCTAGAAGCTAGCCTATGGTATGATTGTTGTTCGTCCTATGGACTAAAACCCTCCGGTTTATATAGACACCGGAGAGGGCTAGGGTTACACAGAGTCGGTTACAAAGGTAGGAGATCTACATATCCGTATTGCCAAGCTTGCCTTCCACGCCAAGGAAAGTCCCATCCGGACACGGGACAAACTCTTCAATCTTGAATCTTCATACTCTTGGAGTCCGGCCAATGATGATATTTCAGCTATCCGGACACCCCCTAGTCTAGGACTCCCTCAGTAGCCCCTGAACCAGGCTTCAATGACGGCCAGTCCAGCACGCATATTGTCTTCGGCATTGCAAGGCGGGTTCCACCTCCGAATAATTCGTAGAAGATTGTGAACACTAGGATAGTGTCCGGCTCTGCAAAATGAATTCCACATATCTCCGTAGAGAGAATAATTTTTACACAAGTTCAATCTGCTGACGTATTTCGTGGCGTGACGTCACACCACGGCCAAGCCTTTACGCGAATCGTTTTTATCATCCCACCTTAGCGTGTTTAGCGAAGCGGTTTCCTTGGCACGTCTTGTCTAAGCAGAGATCGTGTTCCCTTATTCCGGGATTCTCATCAATACGGACGTGGGTAACCCAACCGCACCATTGATTGTGGCACTTGGGAGATAAGCAAGTTTTACCAGGCTGGTGGGGATGCATAGTTTCGTCCGCCCATATATAAGGGGATAAGGATCCACCATTTTACCTACGCCTTCTTCCTCCTTTGCTTAGCCATCTCCACGCACTCGAGCTCCAGCGCCCAAGTCCGCACATCTCACCTCAACCTTCTCCGACCATGTCAAGAAGCTGCGCATCGCCGGATATTTGTCCAGCGATATCGCACACCAGCTCCCCGACGAGGGGCAGCTCATCCCCACCCCCAGGCCCCATGAGAGGGTGGTATTCCTTCCCCATTTCCTCTGCGACTGGGCTTCCCACTCCACCCCTTTGTCCGGGGGCTCATGTTCTACTATGGCATGGATTTCCATGATCTGGCCCCGAATTTCATCCTCAACATCTCGGCGTTTATCGTCATGTGCGAGGCCTTCCTCTACATCCAACCCCACTTCGGCTTGTGGCTCAAGACCTTTAATGTCAAGCCGAAGGTTGTGAAGGGCAGCCAAGCGGAGTGCGGAGGTGCAATGGTGGGCAAAATGCCCAACGTCACTTGGCTCGAGGGCTCCTTCGTGGAAACCATCAAAGGGTGGCAATCGGGGTGGTTCTACATCACCGAGTCGCGTGACCCTGAATGGGCAGCGGATCCCGAATTCAGATCTGGCATCCCCATGCGGCTCACTTCCTGGAAAGAGAAGGGCCTGCTTTGGGGCGATTCGGAAGAGCTGACCGGACTCCAATCCTGTCTCCAAACCCTGGTGAACAAGAAGCTCAAGCTTGTCAACGTAATCCAGGTCATGCTCATCCGCCGGATTCTCCCCTGCCAGCAGCGGGACTTCGACTTGTGGGAGTTCGATCCGGCACAGCACCAGACCTTGAGAGGGCTCTTCGACACTACGTACGAAGAGGCCTGCAGGGTGCTGTTCAAGGGCGCCGAGGCTCCCGCATCCGCTACCGAAGATCGCGGATTCAGCTCGCAGCGTCCGGCTGGTGAGGCAAGCCATGTTATCCTTTATGGGACACTTGCTTTTCATAGTTTGACTCTATGCGGGATCTAAACTCCCAATACCTTTAACAGGCCTGGCAGAAGACGTCCGGACAGGTTAACTGTCCGGCTCCCATTCCAGAAGACTCAACGAATGCCCGTTTGACAGGGCTGGTGGTCTCGGCGCCTCCAAGAAGAAGGCCACGGGATCCCGGAGGAGTTCCCGGCGTCATGTGTTATCGGATTCATCGTCCGACGACTCCGAGGCGGACTCCTCCCACGAGAATGAGGAGGAGAAGAAAGAGGACTCTCCCCCAGCGGGGGGAGAGAAGAAGAGGAAGGCCTCCCCAATGAGGGAGGCCGAAGGGTCCAAGAAGGGAAGGACCCTTCCCCCCGACTGTTCTGCCAACGCCGGTGATGGCGATGAGGAGTGGCCCTCAAGGGCCAAGCCCCTGGCAAGTTCGTAAGTATCCGGACTCCTGAATAACTATTAATTTTTCTTTTTGTCGCATAGTGTCCTTCTAACGCCGCATACAACCCTGTAGTCCTCCCAAGGACGATCTTCCCACTTCGTCGAGCGGGTCCTTGGGTACGTCGGATGTGAATAGCACTTCACTTCCGACCACCTCCTCCCCCCGTGACGCCGACGACGCTGAGGTGGGATCCCGGAAAGGGACCTACCAGGAGGAGGAGGCCCCGGAGGTGCCGCAAGGCAACCTCCCGGACTTTGGGCCGGACTCCGCACCGGAACCTGCAGTGGTTCCGGAGTCCGGCGGGCGGCCCCTTCATAAGAACGGCGCTTCCATCGAAGAGGAACACCGCACTGTCATGAGTGCGGTGATTCAGAAGGTTCAGCTCGCCAAAAGCGGGCTGACCGAAGCCTACATCAGCCTTTTAACAGGCTTTGAGGTAAGAATTTTAAGATATTTAATATAATACCGCATAGACAGTAGCCCCTGATGCTCGGTTCGGTGTTCGGAAAGAAAAGCCGAACTGAGGATCTAAAAAGATATACGCAAGAGTCTTAACAAAAATGTGCCAATATGGGAATGCAGGCTGCGCTGCTGACCTCTGCCGCACTGACTACGGAGGTCAATGCCTTGAAGCAGAGCCTCGAGCAGTCCGAGAGCGAGCTCGGCCGTGCCAAGAAGAAGCTCGAGGACAAGGAAGGTGAGTAACACCTTATTAAATTTGTACCTTACAGAAAAGGATTTGGTTGCAAGAGGAATGACAAGGATAACATGGGTACTCCAGGGGCTACGAACGAGGTGGCGACCCTAAAGGAGGCGGTGTCCGCGGCCGAACGCAATGCGGCCACGGAACACGCCGGGCGAGAGAAGCAGGAGGCGCGGGTGGCGGAGGTACAACAAGAGCTCCAGGCTCTCGTGGAAAAACACGAGAGTTTGGAGCATGACTCGAAGACTCGAGAGTCCGAGCTTCCGTCGGCTCTTGAGAGTGCCAAAGCCGCTAAGGCCGAAGCCCACAAGGCCCTCCAGGAAATCGAGGCATTGAAGAAAATAGCGGCGGGTAAGGCATTCTTCATGCAAAGCAAGCATGTAAAAGTGAATTACCTATTACTTACCCGAATTCGGAGCTCTCCAGGAGTGTTCGCAGATCTGCCCCGTAGCGTGTCCGATGCTGCCGCTTTCTACAGAGCCGAGGAGGGGAGTTCGACGGAGAAGGTGTTCTGGTCTCAGTATGCTGAGGCCGGACATCCGGTGCCCCTTAGCGACCAGCTGAAGCAGCTGGTCGAGCTCCACAAGGTGGCCGAACAGGACATGAAGGGCCTTATTGTTCGGCTGTGGCCCAAAGAGGCCATGCTTGGGAGCTACTTCGGCCTGGTGCGGCGGCTGGTGGATGCGTGTCCCTGGGTTGAAGTCATCAAGCACTCTGCCTGCATTGAAGGTGCCCGTCGGGCCCTTGCCCGTGCTAAAGTGCACTGGGGCAAGATGGACGCTAAGAAGCTTGTGACGGACGCGCCACCATTGGGCAAGGAGTATCGCAAGCCCGGGATGTATTAGAAGGGTGTCCTGAAGGGTGCCCGCCTTATTGCGGGTGAGTGCTCCAAAGAGTAATATTTGAATAGACTCGCATTTTGTTATCCTATGCGCTGAAAACTTTGTTCATATGCGCTAAGCAACGCTTGTTAATTTAAAATATTACCTTCTGTGCGTCCGTTTATCAAATCTGAGAGATGGCAAGTCGTCGGCTTCAGCCCCCATGCCACAAGTGCTGGGGTGTTCGGGATAAACTTGAGCGCTCTTGTTCCCATTGTTGGGTCCTTCTAGGGAGGCGCTCAACACAACGAACGAGGCAACCGGACTTATAATGCTTGAACACTCTCACTTAGCCATAGAATTCTATGATTTTAAATTTCGGAGAAGCCCCTAGTGTTCGGAAGGCTGAATTCGGGGCGCTATCCATGCCTGGGCCGGACAAAGCCGGTTCCTCACTCTAAGCGGCATAAGTCTTTAGGGACTCGAAAAAACCTCTCGAACAGCGACCGGCTCTCGCCCCATCATGATGGCCAGTTTTAGCTTTCTCCACTGAGGTGCTCGCCCAGCTCAACTGGGGCACAATCGCAATGGTTCTCCCAGCGCTACCTTAGCCGATATAACGGAACGTAAGGTACCACAACATGGGAGCCGGGCAAACCCAACTATTGACACAAGACATGATTCGGACCCGATGCATATAATGCTATAAGTTCGGGGTGCCGCACTTGTGTGGGGAACTTAATCCCCTGGTGTATTTAGTCGTACCAAAGTGTACGGATGCAACATGTCATAAATGAACATATGTATAAGAAAGGAATGCAGTTGTAGGCAAAAAGCGATGCGTTGTTTATTCAGAAAGTACTTCCATGAGTGCAGAATGATACAAATAGTGCGATAAGCAAGAGATGGAACTATTTAGCATGTCCCCCTCCAGGGGTAGGCTGCGGAATGGTGTATAAAACATGTATAATGCTCGTAATGGAGACCGCCTGGATACTCGGCGTGGCCTTTCTTCTTCCCTGGCTGTTGCATCGTGAGTTCGGCAGGTCTACTGCCGGATAGGGCCCCTGGTAAACGGAGTCCTGAGGATAAGAGAAAAAAAGAAAAAAAGGAAAGAAAAAGGATGACACACTTGGGAGCCCTTGGTGTGGTTGAGCCGCACTCTAGGCCTGCCGTGGTCGTGCCCCTCCCCCTATGCCCATGGTATCTCCAGAGCGTAGTGATGTACGCGGAGTACTGGTTTTGCAATTTTGCAAGGGCCGGCGTTGGGGCCGCATTGCTACGCGTGCTCGGAACGTGCCAGGTGGTCTTGTTGTAGGTTACTCCGGGCGCGGTTGGCGATGTCGGGCCGCTTAACGGCCGGACTCGAGAATTGCCTTAAGAGGCTGCTCTGCACTTCTGCCGCGAGATCTGCTGTATGCTCCTCCGTTCGAAGAGAGCGTTCAGTGTTTCCGTTGACCGTTATGACTCCTCGAGGGCCTGGCATCTTGAACTTGAGGTATGCGTAGTGCAGCACCGCGTTGAATTTTGCAAATGCGGTTCGTCCGAGCAGTGCATGATAGCCGCTGCGGAACGGAACTATGTCAAAGATTAACTCCTCGCTTCGGAAGTTATCCGGGGATCCGAAGACCACTTCCAGTGTAACTGAGCCTGTACAATTGGCCTCTACACCTGGTATGACGCCTTTGAAGGTCGTCTTTGTGGGTTTAATCCTTGAGGGGTCTATGCCCATCTTGCATACTGTATCCTGGTAAAGCAGGTTCAGGCTGTTGCCGCCGTCCATTAGGACTGTAGTGAGGTGAAACCCATCGACGATTGGGTCTAGAACCAATGCGGCGAACCCGCCATGGCGGATGCTGGTGGGGTGGTCCCTTCGATCAAAAGTGATCGGGTAGGAGGACCATGGGTTGAACTTTGGGGCGACTGGCTCCATCGCGTATACGTCCCTGAGTGCACGCCTCCGCTCCCTTTTGGGTATGTGGGTTGCGTATATCATGTTCACTGTCCGCACTTGTGGGGGGAAACCCTTCTGTCCTCTATTGTTCGGCGGCCGGGTCTCTTCCTCGTCATCGCTATGCAGCCCCTTGTCATTGTTTTCGGCAATTAACTTGCCTGCCTGCTTGAATACCCAACAATCCCTGTTGGTGTGATTAGCTGGCTTTTCGGGGGTGCCATGTATCTGGCACGAGCGGTCGAGTATTCGATCCAAATTGGACGGACCCGGAGTAGTTCTTTTGAATGGCTTTTTCTGCTGACCGGGTTTGGAGCCTCTGAATCCGGCGTTAACTGCCGTATCTTCAGTATTGTCGCCGTTAATACGGCGTTTGTGCTTGTTGCGACGCAACCTGCCATTGCGGTCCTTGGTATCCGGACTGTCAGAATTTTTGATGAGGTTGTTACTGCGGGCTAGCCAGCTATCCTCTCCCGCGCAGAAGCGGGTCATGAGTGATGTGAGGGCTGCCATGGATTTCGACTTTTCCTGCCCTAGGTGCCGGGCAAGCCACTCATCTCGGATGTTATGTTTGAAGGCTACGAGGGCCTCTGCATCCGGGCAGTCGACGATTTGATTTTTCTTGGTTAAGAACCGTGTCCAGAATTGTCTGGCCAATTCATCTGGCTGCTGAATTATGTGGCTTAGGTCATCAGCGTCTGGTGGTCGCACATATGTGCCCTGGAAGTTATCAAGGAATGCGGCTTCCAGGTCCTCCCAACACCCAATTGATTCTGCTGGCAAGCTGTCAAGCCAATGCCGAGCTGGTCCTTTAAGCTTGAGTGGGAGGTACTTGATGGCGTGAAGATCATCACCGCGGGCCATGTGGATATGAAGGAGATAGTCCTCGATCTAGACCGCGGGGTCTGTCATGCCATCGTAGGATTCAATGTTCACGGGTTTAAACCCTTCGGGGATTTGATAATCCATTACTTCATCTATGAAGCATAGTGGGTGTGCGGCGCCTCTATATTGCGCTATATCACGACGTAGCTCAAGCGAGTTTTGTCTACTGTGTTCGGCCCGGCCGGAGTTGCTGTATCCGGCGCGACGGTTGTCGTCGTGTATCGTGGGGCGCCCGCGCAATCCGTAGATTGATCTTGATTGTCTTGCCTTATCCTCCAATATATCTCGCAAGTCCGGCGCATTCCCTCGTGGCTTTGTACTTTTCGAGCGATGTCGGGGTACGGCTTTAGCAGAAGGCCTAGAGGCCTCTCTGTCGCGGCCAAGAGGTGGCCGTTCGGCCGTATTGTGCGCTGGTGATGTAGTTTTATATGCTTCCTTCTCTAATCGGGGCAACATCTTGCGTTTGGGATAGCTTTTGGATGGGAGTTCGAGTTCGTACTCTTCTGCCGTGAGGACTTCGGTCCAGCTGTCAGCTAGCAGATCTTGATCATCTCTAAGCTGTTGCCGCTTTTTCTTGGGGCTGCTTGTCGTGGCCATAAGCCTGCGTTTGAAACGCTCTTGTTTGACAGGATCCTCAGGCTCGATGAATTCGTCGTCGTCGAGGCTTGCCTCATCTCCAGAGGGAGGCATGTAATTGTCGTCCTCTACCTCTTCTTCTGCCACTCTCTTGTGAGGGCTGGCTTCTCCGTCCTCTTGTGCTGAATCTTGCTGGAGGGGGTTGTCTTTGGCACTGTCCGGGGTGTTATTGTCTCCGGTGCCGGAATCTCCATTCTTGGTGTGGCGGGATTTGGAGCGGCGCCGCTGACGCCGGCGCTTAGGCTGTTTCTTGGAGGGGTCTTCCTCCATTGTTCCCTCACCATTCCCATCCTTTGGGATGTCTACCATTTATATGTCGTATGACGAGGTGGCTTTCCAGTGTCCCGTAGGTGCTGGTTCTTGGTCGTCTCCGGCATCGTCATCCATTCCGTCGATGTCTTCGGAGTCAAAGTCTAGCATGTCAGTTAGGTCGTCGACAGTGGCTACAAAGTGGGTGGTGGGTGGGTTTTGAATTTCTTCGTCATCCGCATCCCAACCGTCTTGACCGCAGTCCGGCCAGGGCTCTCCTGATAACGAGAGATATTTTAGCGAATGCAGGATGTCGCCAAAAGGTGAGTGCTGAAAGATGTCCGCAGCGGTGAACTCCATGATCGGCGCCCAATCGGATTCGATTGGTAGGGGCGCGGGAGGTTCGGAGTCCGGCAAGGAGTCCGGCACCTCGGAGTCATGAGCTTCACAAGGGACAGGGTCGGTATTCGGCTCCATTGCCATAGAGGTAGTAGCCCCCGAGGCGGTGTCTAGCCACATCGGCTCCGAGTTAAGGGTCGGAGCGGACTCTTGTGCGGCCTCAGGGCACTGTCCGGCAGCAGAGCTAAATCATGCCCATCGTGACAGTGTGGCGCACTCGGCCGTGGCTCGAATCCGTCGAAGATCAAGTCTCCGCGGATATCGGCCGTATAGTTCAAACTTCCAAATCTGACCTGATGGCCAGGGGCGTAACTTTTGATCTGCTCCAGATGGCCAAGCGAATTGGCCCACAGTGCAAAGCCGCCGAATACAAAGATCTGTTCGGGGAGAAAATTCTCACCCTGGACCGCATTACTGTTGATGATCGAAGGAGCCATCGGGCCTATGAGCGACGACACAGAGGAACTCTCATTCAAAGCACCAATGTCGGTGTCAAAACCGGCGGATCTCGGGTAGGGGGTCCCGAACTGTGCGTCTAGGCGGATGGTAACAGGAGACAAGGGACACGATGTTTTTACCTAGGTTCGGGCCCTCTCGATGGAGGTAAAACCCTACTCCTGCTTGATTGATATTGATGATATGTGTAGTACAAGAGTGGATCTAATACGAGATCAAGGAGGCTAAACCCTAGAAGCTAGCCTATGGTATGATTGTTGTTCGTCCTATGGACTAAAACCCTCCGGTTTATATAGACACAGGAGAGGGCTAGGGTTACACAGAGTCAGTTACAAAGGTAGGAGATCTACATATCCGTATTGCCAAGCTTGCCTTCCACGCCAAGTAAAGTCCCATCCGGACACGGGACGAAGTCTTAAATCTTGTATCTTCATAATCTTGGAGTCCGGCCAATGATGATAGTTCGGCTATCCGGACACCCCCTAGTCCAGGACTCCCTCAGGAAGCTGGAAGAAGACCAGGATAATCGGCGATGATAGTCACTTCAATGCCGTCGTAGCTCACCTAGTAAAACACCCCTTCTGCAAGTACCACGAATATATCCGGGTCCTCTTCATACCAGGAGCAAGCTCTTGGTTGTGCTTCTCTGGCTATGGGGCGGGGCTATTAAGCCCCTCGGTTATTTTTTGCCAATGCTGTTTCAAAATAAATGTATTGGGAACTCATTAAAGATGACTAAGAAGGTGGAGTATGTAAAAGCAAAAGGGTTAGGACTTACCCAGCTCGAAGGATCGTACATGGAGTACCCGTCTCTACGATTGATGCGAAGAAATTCTTCTTCCTCCCCTTTTAACAGCTCGGCCAGTATCTTGGCTAGAGCGGCGGGGGTGTTCGGACCTTTCCGACCACAGCGGGAGGCGTCATCCTCCCCATTGTAGTGCCACATTGGGAGCCCTCTATATTGAAGTGGCTGGACCCCTCGCGCTATGGAGGTCGCCATTACCTCAACTATTGTTAATACGGACTGGGCAAGCATCTTTATTTTGCCAAGGAGCTGACGAACTTCTGCACTGTCCTCTTCTTCAAGATTCCGGGGACGCCAGCTGTGGCATTTCTTCAGCGGAACGACTACAAATTTGGGTAGACCCTTGCGAATTGGGTTGGGAAGAGCGACGTCCTCAATGTAGAACCATTCGGAAGGCCATTCTTCAGATGCCTTCCTTGGTGTACCGGCAGGTATCCGGTATCGGCAATGCGCCATACTTCGGCTCCGCCCACTTCAAATACTGACCCCTTGTGGTTGCGCGGGACAAGACATAATAACCTTCTGCATAGTTCGAAATGGGCCTCAATGCCCAGAAATAGTTCGCACAAAGTGACATAGCCCGCAATATGCAGGATGGAGGCAGGAGTAAAGTTATGCGGCTGAAGGCCATAGTATTCCAAAAGACCCCGGAGGAACGGATGGATTGGAAATCCGACACCACTTAGCAGATAAGGGACGAAACACACTCGCTCCCACCCCTGGATGGATTGGGGAAGTCCTCCACCTGGGTCTCACCATTAAAGCAGGCTAGCCCTGCTCGAACAGGGACCAGATCCACAAGGGGGAGAAATCCCTGCGTTTGCATCTTCTCTAATTGACTGTGGGACATAGAGCACCTCTCCTGCTCGCCTTTCTCTGAGTCGGAATGGGAGGAGGAGTTGGGGATGCTAGCCATGTGGGAATGGTTTCTCCTAGCAGTCTTCGGGGATTTTTCTCTGCGTGATGCCGAATGGATCTAAGATCCAATCTCTTTAAATAGGCGCTCTTCCTGGCCTGGACGGGGTGTTATTTGCAAAAATACCCTAACCTTACGCATTCGCTCGACACGTGGAAGACGAAGTTATTAACGCACAGAAGCCGAGGGGAGGAACATTGAAACAACGGTCAAATACATTACTTGGAAGACGTCAGAGGAGGAACTCGCCTTGCAATGCGGAAGACAATCTGTGTGTCGAATACCTCATTATTGAAGACTGGTTCGGGGGCTACTAAGGGAGTCCTAGACTAAGGGGTCCTCGGGCGTCCGACCTGTGAAGACACGAAGGCCGAAGACTGTACCCGTGTCCGGATAGGACTCTCCCTGGCGTGAAATGCAAGCTTGGCAATCGCCCGTATAGATTCCTTTCTATGTAACCGACTCTATGTAACCCTAGATCCCCCCGGTGTCTATATAAACCAGAGAGTTTAGTCCGGAAGGGGGATATTCATTACCATAGTCATACAGGCTAGACTTCTAGGGTTTAGCCATTACGATCTAGTGGTAGATCAACTCTTGTAATACTCATAGTCATCAAGATCAATCAAGCAGGAAGTAGGGTATTACCTCCATAGAGAGGGCCCGAACCTGGGTAAACATCGTGTCCCCTATCTCCTGTTACCATCGACCTTAGCCGCACAGTTCGGGACCCCCTAACCGAGATGCGCCGGTTTTGACACCGACAACAACCAAGGTCAGGCGGGCGCCAGGCGGGCGCAGAGTACTTGTTTCCTCTTTGGTACTAAAGGAGCAGGGGAAGGCGAGGGGTCCCGAGGCATCATGCAAAGGTTTCCATATAGGTGCAATGAGACAAAGACCAGCAGGACGGTAGGATGGAGGTCATCACGGAGCCCATGACAGGGTCACACCAGAGCCTTTGGCAGGCGAAGACCACCTTTTGTCAGGATAGCTTGCACTACCTGTCCCCCTTCAAATTGGCCGTTGTGGGATCCCTTCCCGCCTAACATTTGGGAAGAGGACCCGGGCATATATAAATAGGACTAGCCACCACCGTAGAAGGGAGATCGATTCGGACCATCCTCACACACACAAGCTCACCGAGCTCAAGAACACCTCTCCTCAGGAGGTAGCTCTTCCCTTGTACTTGTTCATCAAAGCCTACGAGGCAATCCACCACACCACATTGGAGTAGGATATTACACCACATCGGTGGCCCGAACTAGTATGAACTTTGCGTCCCTTGTTCTTCAGGTTCGGAAAGCTGAGCTTTGAGATTGCGGTGAGGGCATGAGCTAGGGGAGAGAGATCTTTGTGTGCACCCTAGAGTTTGAACCTCAAGGGTTTTGTCAGAACCCGTAATCTAACATTTGGCGCGCCAGGTAGGGGTGCGGAGAAGTTCGTCTCTCCGCCGGCACCGCATCTCCGTTCGGTCCCCATGGCCGGCGTCGCTCCTCCAACTGGGCCAATGGACGACCGAGACGGCACCAAGAAGAAGAAGAAAGAGGAGAGGAGGAGAAGAAGAAGAAGAGAAGAAGAAGAAGAAGAAGAAGAAGAAGAAGAAGAAGAAGAAGAAGAAGAAGAAGAAGAAGAAGAAGAAGAAGAAGAAGAAGAGAAGAAGAAGAAGAAGAAGAAGAAGAAGAAGAAGAAGAAGAAGAAGAAGAAGAAGAAGAAGAAGAAGAAGAAGAAGAAGAAGAAGAAGAAGAAGAAGAAGAAGAAGAAGAAGAAGAAGAAGAAGAAGAAGAAGAAGAAGAAGAAGAAGAAAGAAGAAAAGAAGAAGAAGAGGAAGAAGAAGAAGAAGAAGAAGAGGAAAAAGGACAAGAAGAAGAAGAAGAAGAAGAAGAAGAGGGGGCTCAGGGCCTTTGGCCCCGCTTTGCGGCGGGTGTGGTGGCCACCCAAGTTCAAGCCAGAGATGCCGCTGTGTTACGATGGTGCGGTAGATCCCACGGCCTTCCTGCTGGCGTACGAGGAGGCCGTCCTGGAAGCTGGAGGCGACGACAAGGTCATGGCAAACTGGTTCCCCATGGCCCTCGCGAGCGAGCCGCGCGCTTGGCTGCTCAACCCGCCAGGGTCCTCCGTGGCTACTTGGGATGAGCTGCACGACCTCTTTGTCGCACGCTTCGCGGCACCGGCGACTGTCACCGTCGCGGCCCTCCTTGGTGGCGCGCAAGCACCACCCTCGGACCGCCACACCAAGCAGTTTTTCCACCAGATCAGCGCCTCTTCTATGCGGCAGGGAGCTCCTCTAGGATGGGAGGCGCCCAAGGCCGACCTCACCTTTGACTCGGGGGATCACCCTGTCACCACCATTGGCTCGAGCGTTCTCCCAATGCTTTGCATGCCCACCATCTGCAACGTAGCTATCACCAAGACCCTCATCGACGGTGGCGCATGCCTCAACATGCTCTCCGTGGAGGCTTTTGCCTGCTTCACATAACGCTCGAACGACACCGCCCCAGCAAGCCCTTCTCCGAGGTCGGCTGTGGCTCCACTAGCCCCCTAGGGCAGATCCGCCTCCCCATGAACTTCAGCACCCACGACAACTACCGCACCAAGCTGATCGACTTCGCCATCGCTCGCATTGGCCTCCCATACAACGTCATCCTCGGGTACCTGGCCCTGGCTCAGTTTATGGCGGCAACTCCTTCGGCCTACAACCTCATGAAAGACGCCTAGGAGCAAGGACGTCCTCACCGTAGTTGGAGACAACAAGGAGGCTCTGGCGGCGCTCAAGCTTGCCCTCAAAACCGCCGTGGTGGTACGCCCAGCCGACGAGGCCACCCTCAGAGCTAAGGAGGCCGCACCTGCAAAGAAGAAGCAATTGTTCACTCAAGATCGGGCCAAAACTAAGAAGGTGCCGGTCGAGGAAGGTGGGCCCTCAGGAGCCACCTTCACCATAGGCGCCAACCTCGTCCGGGATCAAGAGGAGGCATTGTTGAGATTCCTATGCGCGAACAAGGAGGTATTCGCCTGGGAACCCAAGCAGCTGGTAGGGGTCCCAAGGGGGGGTGATCGAGCATGACTTAAGGGTGTGCCCCAATGTGCACCCTATGAAGCAGAAGGCGTGGCGGCAGTCCATGAAGAAGCAGTACTTCACCAACCTCAACAAGAACTGTGCGTCTAAGGCTAATGGTAACATGAGGCGGGGGACACAATGTTACATAGGTTCGGGCCCTCTGGATGGAGGTAATACCCTACTTCCTGCTTGATTGATCTTGATGATCTGAGTACTACAAGAGTTGATCTACCATGAGATCGTAGAGGCTAAACCCTAGAAGCTAGCCTATGATTATGATTGTTGTCGTCCTACGGACTAAACCCTCCGGTTTATATAAACACCAGAGGGGGCTAGGATTACACAGAGTTGGTTACAGAGAAGGAGATCTACATATCCGAATTGCCAAGCTTGCTTTCCATGCAAAGGAGAGTCCCACCCGGACACGGGACAAAGTCTTCAATCTTGTATCTTCATAGTCCACCAGTCCGGCCACAGTATATAGTTCGGCTGTCCGAGGACCCCCTAATTCGGGACTCCCTTAGTAGCCCGTGAACCAGGCTTCAATGATGATGAGTCCGGCGCGCTGATTGTCTTTGGCATTGCAAGGTGGGTTCCTTCTCGGAATACTCCATAGAAGATTTTGAACACAAGGATCGTGTGCGGCTCTGCAAAACAAATTCCACATACCACCATAGAGAGTACAATATTCCACAAATCTAATCTGCTGACAACTTTTCACAGTGTTTCATCACGCCACGGCCCGGTCATTATTCGAACCATTTTTCTCAACCAGCTGCTGCACATATTGCGAAGCGATTTCCTTGGCACGTCTTGTCGAAGCAGAGATTGTGTCCCGTTATCACGGGATTCTCATCAATACGGGTGTGGGTAACCCAACCGCGCCTTCAATCACGGCGCTTGGGGAATAAGCGATTTTACGGGGCAAGTGGGGAGGCGCATAGTTTCTACTGCCTTTATAAAGAGATAAGGATTCCTCTTTTTCACCCATGCCTTCTTCTTCCCCTGCTCATCCATTCTCGCACGCTCAAGCTCCAGCGCCCAAGTTCTCACCTTCTCCGTAAAGCCATTCCAAACATGTCCGGAGCGGGAGGCAAGTGGATGGTCTCCTCCGTTACGGAGGAGGACATTACGAAGCTCCGGGAAGCAGCATACCTGGCCGCAAACATCGTGCACCGGCTCCCGAATGCAGGGCAGATCGTCCCTGCTCCGGAACCCCACGAGAGGGTTGTATTCCTTGCTCACTTCGTCCGTGGACTGGGATTCCCCCTCCACCCACTTGTCTACGGGCTCATGTTCTACTACGGGCTGGACTTCCATGATCTGGCCCCTAGTTTCATCCTCAACATCTCGGCGTTTATCATCGTGTGCGAGGCCTTCCTCCGCATCAAGCCCCACTTCGGCCTGTGGCTGAAGACCTTCAACCTGAAGCCGAAGGTGGTGGTCGGCCAGCAAGCGGAGTGCGGAGGCGCCATGGTGGGCAAGATGCCCAACGTCATCTGGCTCGAAGGCTCCTATGTGGAGACCGTGAAGGGGTGGCAATCAGGGTTGTTTTATATCACCAAGCCGCGCGACGCCAACTGAGCGGCGGCCCCCGAATTTCGATCTGGCATCCCCATGCGGCTTACCTCCTGGAAAGAGAAGGGATTAGCCTGGGGTTCATCGGTGGAGCCGATCGGACTCCAGACCTGTATCAAAAATATGATAAGCAAGAAAGTCAAGCTTGTCAACATGGTCCAGGTCACGCTCTTCCACCGGATCCTTCCATGTCAAAGACGGGCTTTCAATATGTGGGAGTTCGACCCGGCCCAACACCAGACGCTGCGAGAGCTCTTCGACACGACGCACAAAGACGTTTGGAAGGTGTTGTTCAAGGCCGCCGAGGTACCTCCTCCCATTACCGAGGATCGCGGACTCAGCGCAAAGCGCCCTGCCAATCCGGTAAGCTCCTTATATTTTACAAGATGTTCCTTTCCCAAGTATATTCATGGAAGGAATCTAAGCCTCCATGCCAATTTAACAAGACTGGGTAGCGACAGCGGAGCGGATCAACTGTCCAGCTCCACTACCTGAAGATCCAGCAACGACTCTCTTAATGGAGATGATGTTTCCAGTGCCCTATGAGGTGCCAGAGAAGAGTACCAAGAAGAAGTCCGCAGGGACCACGAAAGGTCTCCAACACAAGGTTGTATCGGACTCATCGTCCGAAGACACCGAGGCGCGCTCCTCCAACGAAAACGACGAGGAGGAAGAGGAAAGTCCTCACCCCACCCCCAACCGGGGGGAAAGAAAAGGAAGGCCGCCCCGTCTGGGGAGGCCGAAGGGTCTAAGAAGGGAAAGACCATCCCTCCGGACCACTCCACAACAGCTGCCTACATCAACGAGGAGTGGTTGCCCAGGGACAAGCCCCTGGCGAAGTCGTAAGTATCCGGACACTATAATACTTCCGGTATGTTTTGCTTTATTGCTTCTTATCATGTCAAATATGATCGTGCAGTCCGTCCGAAGCCCACATCTACGTATCCTCCTCGGATGGGTCTTTGGGCCAGTCGGCGATGAACTGCGATTCACTCCCAATGGCCACCTCCCCCCTTCCCGCGGACGACACCGAGGTGTTGTCTCAGAGGATACCGGACCAAGAGAGACAGTTATGGAGACACCCCAAGGAGAAATCCCAGACGTCGGGCACATGGGGGGGAGACCCCCATGGATTCTGATGACGGGGGCCGCATCAAGTTTGGCCCCCAGCCGAATACTGCACCGGAACCTCCAGTGGTTCCGGATTCAGGCAGGCAGCCCCTCACTAAGGGGGGCGATCCGCCTGTGCCGATGACCTCTGTCCATCCAGAGGCATCGGACAACTTGCTGGAAGCGCTTCAGGGCGCTTCCATTGATGAAGAACACCGTACTCTTATGACTATGGTGATTGAGAAGGTCCAATCCGCCAAAAGCGGATTGACCGAAGCCTGCGCCAGCCTCCTAACAGGCTTTGAGGTAAGTAATCAAATTATGAGAAAATATCACATTATAGATAGTAGCCCCTGATGCTCTGTTTGGAGTTTGGAAAAGAAAGGCCGAACAGAGGATCAAATAACATCCGCAGGAGTCTGACAGAAAATGTCCATGTGAATAAGCAGGCGTCACTGCTGGCCGCTACCGCTCGTACTGCGGAGGTCTACGGACTGAAGCAGGACCTGGAGCAGACCGAGGGAGAGCTCGGCCTCGTGAAGAGGCAGCTCGAGGAGAACAAAGGTACACAATACACCGTCTGTACATTTATAAAGAAAAAATTGCTGACGCTAATAGGAGAGTCATGAATATGAATAGGGGCCACGACCGAAGTGGCGGCCCGGCGCTGACCGAGGCCAAAGACAAAGCGGCCAAGGAACGTGCCGAGCGTGAGAAACAAGAGGCACGAGTCGACGAGGTCCAGCAAGAGCTCCAGGATTTCGTCAAAAAACATGAGTCCTTGGAGCATGACTTGATACGTCTCCAACGTATCTATAATTTATGAAGCATTGATGCTATTTTATTATCTGTTTTGAATGATTACGGGCTTTATTATACACTTCTATATTAGTTTTGGGACTAACCTATTAACCGAAGGCCCAGCCCATATTGCTGTTTTATTGCCTGTTTCAGTATTTCGAAGAAAAGGAATATCAAACGGAGTCCAAACAGAATGAAACCTTCGGGAGCGTGATTTTTGGAAAGGATATGATCCGGGAGACTTGGAGTACAAGCTAGGGAAGGTTCAAGGAGGCCAGGAGATAGGAGGGCGCGCCCACCCCCCTGGGCGTGCCCCCTGTCTCCTGGGCCCCTGGAAGCTCCCCCGACCAACTTCTTTCACCTATATATTCCCTTATACCCAAAAACCATCAAAGACGAGCAAGCCTCTGTGGCCACCAAAAACCTCTCGGGACCCCATTTTGGCACCCTGCCGGAGGGGGAACCCATCACCGGTGGCCATCTTCATTATCCTGGCGCTCTCCATGACAAGGAGGGAGTAGTTCACCCTCGGGGCTAAGGGTATGTACCAGTAGCTATGTGTTTGATCTCTCTCTCGTGTTCTGTCTATGGCACGATCTTGATGTATCGCGAGCTTTGCTATTATAGTTGGATCTTATGATGTTTCTCCCCCCCCCCTCTACTCTCTTGTGATGAATTGAGTTCTACTCTTGAAGTTAACTTATCAGATTGAGTCTTTAAGGATTTGAGAACACTTGATGTATGTCTTGCCGGGCTTATATGTGGTGACAATGGGATATCACGTGATCCACTTGATGTATGTTTTGGTGATCAACTTGCAGGTTTCGCCCATGAACCTATGCATAGGGGTTGGCACACATTTTCGTCTTGACTCTCTGGTAGAAACTTTGGGGCACTCTTTGAAGTACTTTGTGTTGGTTGGATAGATGAACTGAGATTGTGTGATGCATATCATATAAACATGCCCACAGATACTTGAGGTGACAATGGAGTATCTAGGTGACATTAGGGTTTTGGTTGATTTGTGTCTGAAGGTGTTATTCTAGTACGAACTCTTGAATAGATAGAACAGAAAGGATAACTTTGAGGTGGTTTCGTACCCTACTATAATCTCTTCGTTTGTTCTCCGCTATTAGTGGCTTTGGAGTGACACTTTGTTGCATGTTGAGGGATAGTTATATGATACAATTATGTTATTATTGTTGAGAGAACTTGCAGTAGTGAAAGTATGAACCCTATGCCTTGTTTCCTAGCATTGCAATACCGTTTACGCTCACTTTTATCATTAGTTACCTTGCTGTTTTTATATTTTCAGATTACAAAAACCTATATCTACCATCCATATTGCACTTGTATCACCATCTCTTCGCCGAACTAGTGCACCTATAAAATTTACCATTGTATTGGGTGTGTTGGGGACACAAGAGACTCTTTGATATTTGGTTGCAAGGTTTTTTGAGAGAGGCCATCTTCATCCTACGCCTCCCACGGATTGATAAACCTTAGGTCATCCACTTGAGTGAAATTTGCTATTGTCCTACAAACCTCTGCACTTGGAGGCCCAACGAAGTCTAAAAGAAGAAGGTTGTGTAGTAGACATCAAGGTCTTTTTGGCGCCGTTGCCGGGGAGGCTAGGTAAGCGACACTCACACCCCGTCAACTAAGCTCTTTTAAGGCGCCGTTGATGGGGAGGTGAGTGCTTGAAGGTATATCTTTAGATCTTGCAATCGAATCTTTTTGTTTCTTGTCTTATCACTAGTTTAGTTTATAAAAGAAAAACTACAAAAAATGGAGTTAAGCTTGTCTCATACGCTTCATCTTTTTAATATCTTTCGTGAGTATGATGGAAAGGAAAATTGTGCTCAAGTGCTAGAAGAAGAATGCATTAAAATGCTTGGTACTAAATATTTGAATGATGAGCATGATTGCAATGTTGTTAGTATGAACTCTTTGAATATCCATAGTACTAATGATGATTGCACTAGTTATGATGAAAATATCTCTTATAAGCATGTCGATTTTTGTGGAGTAGATTGGGTTTGCATGTACACACCAAATAGGGAAAATAGATATTCCAAGAGGCATAAGTATTTATAAACTAAAGGGTTGCAAGAAAGTCTTGATGATTGTGCTGAAAAATTCAATATTTTTCGTGCTACTTGTGAACTTTGCACTGAACGTGGTCATTTAAATCTCCAATGCAAATTGTTTCATGATCGAATCGTGTCCAAAAATTGTGATAACTTGATTACCCTTGAGCATCATAAAGAGCTTAGTCTTCTTTTGGGGTATGAAGAAGTGGAACGTATAACTGAGGGTATTCCAAAAGATAGTCTTGATAGATTTCTTGATTTTGATCTAGAGAAGATTTATTTGTATTGCGCGGTGAATTGCATTGAAAATCCTTATATTGCCAATTACCTAAAGAAAAGAAAGCAATTGGAAGATGAAGAGAATACTAATGAAAGGGAAGAGACTTCCCGAAATCCTCCTATTATTTCTTATGATGAATCAGGTTACGAGGAGGAGCTTTCTATTCAACCAATCTTCTCAATAAGGAGCTCAAAGAAGAAGGTTGAAGCCACACATAATGTGAAGAAGAAAAATAAAATAAGGAGCAACAAAGGTAAAAAGGTATCCCTCCCAAATGATGTTGCTCCTACTACTCATTGTGATGATGATAATTGCTATACTATTGGTGCTATCCATATTTTTAATGATGAGAGTGAGTATGCTTATGATATGAAAAGGCCCAAGCTTGGGGAACCTATGTTTGATGAGGATGACATATTTGAGAATATATTTGCTGAAATTAATGTTTATCCCAAGCTTTGGGATGCTATG